>NC_036856.1:7831824-7842344 GCF_002910315.2 Salvelinus sp. IW2-2015 | reverse complement strand
TGTCTGTCAGCGTAGTGTCCAGAGCATGGAGGCGCTACCAGGAGACAGGCCAGTACATCAGGAGACGTGGAGGAGGCCGTAGAAGGGCAACAACCCAGCAGCAGGACCGCTACCTCCGCCTTTGTGCAAGGTGGAGCACTGCCAGAGCCCTGCAAAATGACCTCCAGTAGGCCACAAATGTGCATTTCTGCACTACACTGTGATTTCTTATGTTGTAGATGCCAGTCAAAGGAGTGTGTGGCACATCAGAGTGGACAGCGGCCAAAGAGACGTCAGGAAAATCATCTGCCAAAGTAGATGAGGAGGGCCTTGAGATAGTAGTTTGCCGACACAGCGTTTTCCTCAAGGCCCCCAACATGTACAGAGGCGAGGTATATGCCTACTTAGTGTACTTGCAGAAGGAGTTGTGTTCTGTTGGCACGGTGGGCTTCTTCTGCTGCAATGTTACATGCAAATACTGGCCATATTTGCAGAACATTGTGCAGGCATGCCCAGACAATGCACTCTCTCCTCTGCTTTATGCATGCGAAGGCGCATGAATGGTCTTATGAGGTAATTGTTTTCTTTCAGGACTGTTTTTGTGTTATGCAGAAAGGATATTGTAATGCCTTTTTAAATAGAATGAATACATTATTTAAAACATTTATTTGTTCATTAAGGCATTATAGCTCAAATGGGGAGGCCGCAATTAGTCTCTGGCAACACAACCAGAGAGGAAGTCGAGCAGGACATCAACGACGCTGTGCTTCATGAGTGGGTTGCTGAGGTGCAGCAGTGGATGTTTCTCTCTCTCAATTTCAAAATTTGTCACATCTGCTCCTGCAACGCCCTCTACTGCTCATCCTGTGTCTCCTTGACCTGCCGCCACTCCCCCAGTACTCTCTCCCTCTCCCCCTCTCTCTCTCTCTCTCTCTCTCTGTGTGTGTGTGATTGTGTGGGCGGAGACAGGTGTGCTGCAGTCAGAGCAGATCCCCACCAGCTGCCACCTGTTCCATAATCAAGACCTCTACAAATACTCAGCCCTGCTACTTCCACGCTGCCAGATCGTAATCTCTGCTCAGTCAGTCTACGGTTCTAGCCGTTTGTTACTATTCAGATCCTTGCCTGACACTGTTTTCTTCTCCGCTACAGTTCTGCTCGCTCTTAATCTGGTCCCTGTCTCCAGTCCCACGTCTCGTTATTCTGTCCTGGATACCCCACTCTACTACTCCTTTGGATTCCCCTCCGGACCTGCTTACCCTGTCTCAACCCCTCTCGCTCCAGCCTCAGCCTCCGCACCTGGTTTCCAGCAACCCGCCCGAGCTTCCCCTGACCTGCACTCCATCTTCCCCCTGTGTTTTAATAAATACATTGGTTACTTCATCCCAGTCTCCTCGTCTGAGTCTGCTCTTGGGTTCCACTCCGCGTAACATAATTACATTGATGTCAGTGAAGTCATGTTTGTTATGTAATGTAAAACATTTCAGTAAACTGAGAAATTACATGACCATAAACAACAGAGTCTGCATGTCTTGTAAAATGTTATAACTTATATGACAACAAATTCTTTCGAAATTTGTTGAATGCTTTGTACTCTGTTTGTGTCTCTATAGTAGCTCTATAACTTATAGTCATGTAATATATCTGATTATAAACTGGTTGGTTCGAGCACTGCATGTTGATTGGCTGACGGCCGTATACCACGGGTATGACAAAACGTTGGTAACCAGTTTATAATAGCAATAAAGCACCTTGGGGGTTTGTGGTATATGGCCAATATACCACGGCTAAAGGGTGTATCCAGGCACTCCGTGTTGGGTCGTACTTTAGAACAGCCCTTAGACGTGGTATATTGGCCATATACCTCACCCACTCGATCTTTATTGGTTAAAGCTACAGTCCGTCTAATCACCCCTTATTATTCAGACGGTAACAAGAGGAGACATCAGATTCTGAGAAATTGTTGAGGACAAGAAGGCCTTGACAGCTGCCATTGTTCAACTTCACGAGCAGCAGGCAGAGTTTAGGCTCCCCACAGTGGATGAGCTGCTCAATACTGACAACTTTGTGTGGTCATGGGAGAGACTTGGCAACAGTAAGTGTATGATTGCAGAAGGTTTCTATCTACCTTTCAGCGTAGGCTGCAATCATTGCTGTTGTACTGTTATATACCTCTGAGTTTACATCTCAAAGGCAACAGCAATCTTGCCATCAAATGTTGGTGAACAGACTGCAGGAGGAAGAGAGGATCCTGGTGCAGGAGATGAAGAGCCACTGGGGAAGCCTACAAAGAGCCACAGGAACTCTGGAGGCACTGTCCCTACAGCWGCAAGGTCAGAGTAAGTTGAGGTTTATACTATTTTTGGACCATTTTTTTTTTCTTGCTATACAAATACACACTATTTTGTGTATTGGAATTGTAAATAATTTACGGCTTTACATGTGACTGTTAGGCAATGCAGTGGAGTTGTCAGAGGGATGGAGGAATGGCCGTATCTGCCTCCTGAAGAGAAGATTGAGTAAACTGCCACAAGACCAAGTCAACACCAGGAACACTTACCACAAGCTAATTCTGGGAGAAGGGACTATTATTGATGACTCTGATGAAGATGAAAGCTCAGATGAAGAMAGTTCTATTGCTGAGAGCTCAGATGATGACTTATCTTTCTGAAATCCTAAACCACCCCTGCATCTCTCTCTCTCCCACAGGAGAGGGAGAAGGCCGCCACCACCTCCCTCAGGATCAGCCTGGTCTCCCGACGTTGACCCCTGACATAGTACGAATAAATTATTTCCATGTAATAAAAAATTCGAACCAAATCAAATTGTATTTGTCACATGCGCCGAATACAACATGTGTAGTAGACCTTACAGTGAAATGCTTACTTACAAGCCCTTAACCAACAATGCTTTTAAGAAGTTGAGAAAAAAAGAGTGCTAAGTAATAATAGATAAGTAGAAAATAAAAGTAACAAATAATTAAACAGCAGCAGTAAAATAACAAGCGAGGCTATATACATGGGTACCGGTACAGAGTCAATGTGCGGGGGCACCGGTTAGTTTACATTTACATTTAAGTCATTTAGCAGACGCTCTTATCCAGAGCGACTTACAAATTGGAAAGTTCATACATATTCATCCTGGTCCCCCCGTGGGGAATGAACCCACAACCCTGGCGTTGCAAGCGCCATGCTCTACCAACTGAGCCACACGACCCCCTTTATTGGGGGTGTCTTGCTTAGTTGAGGTAATTAAAGTAATATGTACATGTAGGTAGCGTTAAAGTGATTATGCATAGATTATAAACAGAGAGTAGCAGCAGCGTAAAAGAGGGGTCTGGGTAGCCRTTTGATTAACTGTTCAGGAGTCTTATGGCTTGGGGGTTAAGAAGCCATTTGGACCTAGACTTGGATCTCCGGTACCGGTTGCCGTGCAGTAGCAGAGAGAACAGTCTATGACTAGGGGGMATGGAGTCTTTGATAATTTTTAGGGCCTTCCTCTGACACCGCCTGGTATAGAGGTCCTGGATGGCAGGAAGCTTGGCCCCAAAAGTGTTAGTGCTGTTTTTCTGTTTGACTTTAAATCAGTTAACGGTGTGTCAATTAAAATCTTATATTGAGTCAAATGTAATGTAGGCCAATGTAGCAGAATTAGGTCGGGCTCCTGTTATTTTCCCCAGATGAAATAGCATGCTTATGTCAGACAGTCAAGATACGGTATATAGCCTACAAGCAAGGTGAAAAAACGATGAAGACCAATTYTCTGCCTTACGTGCGTTCTTTCTGTAGACTACCACTGCATCATATTGACATGCGTCATGATTTGCGACAGGTTTGTTTATCTGCTTGGGTTCTGTGGGATACTTAACAGAGGGATGTATTTTCTGAAAGCCAAATCATGGCAAAGCTGCTCTGTTTGAATAGGCGGTGYGAATTCAGTGCATAATTGTCTTGCTTATCAGAAATATGCCATGAAGAAGACSATGGGAATAGAGGGGCGGTTCTTACCATATAAAGGGTGTAGAATGTTTAAATAGTATATTTTCAAGGTTCTCAAGGCTCCAATATCGATATAACACCGTTTTTTATAAGCATTTACATACATACACTTGTTTTCTGCCATGAAGCTCTATACACCACTAGGAAACGTTATATTTTAACAAGCCATGTCTGGTCATGGAATCCCCCCCAAAATGTTGTTTTGTTTTTTGTAGCTCAGACTTGTGGCTTGGCACAAAATATATTTGGGATGAATCAAACATATTTGTGCAATCTCATACCCCTGCTGGCTATGGGGTGCTTTGTAGCGCCCCCCAAAGGTGCAATTTATCCAAACTTTAATGATTTGTAAGTCAAGAACAGATGAACATATCTGAACATTATTTGACATGAAGGTTTACTAAGGGACCCTAATTAAATTATGAGGTTCCAACATTTCAAGCTTAAATATTAATGACTCAAAAACACATTTTAAAAAGTGCCCCACTTCAAACATTGAGTTGGTATGTGCTGATACAGCATTATGTAGGTTTTAATAGAGGTACATATGAATTTGCACGCATATTAGAACGATATTGACAAAGATATTAATAAGCATCCGGTTAGGGTTAGAAGAAAAAACGGCAAAATGGCGGCATATTTCTAGTTCAGAAGTTATCTGGTTTAGGGAAGAAAATGTGTCATTATTTTTCCATAAATTATTTAATAAAAAACAGATATCGCATAAGAAAAAGTCAACGTGATTCAAATTAAAGACAGACGCAGCTATAATAATTTATGAATACTATCAAAAAATAATAACACAAATGTGACAGGATCACGATACCCTTCGTACAAAGGAAGTATAAACGTCACCTGACGTCACCGAGCCGGAAGAACAAAGCAGTGACCCAAACCAGAAATACAACCCAGGCTGCGGTCCAAACACTTAAAAGACACACCCTATCCCCTCAGCCCTCAAATTAAGTGGARACTTCTGATGACGTATCATAACGTCTGACGAGTATACACTTGTAGGGCTGGGGGCGAGGGAGGAAGGAATGATTTTTAAATGGACCACCCTTGGCKGGAAATTCGTCACTCGTTCATCCCGTGATGATTGTGGCTGCGGTCTAAACACTTAAAAGACACACCCTCGTCCACTTACCTTATGCCCTTGGGGGAATCCCTGCCTCCATCTTGGAGGGTGGTCCAAATGATTMGCCAAGCAAGGGAAGTTTGCAACATAAGCCCCTCAGCCCTCGTTTTCAGTCGGCTTTGCTAGTGCACAATTATGTTCACTGAAACTCCCCATAATTCAATTTGCGACGATTGTACATCCGCCAAGAAAAGTCTGCAATTTTTTTTAAACAACATCAATGGAGAAGTCAACATACAGGTGTAAGTAAAAATGAATGGGGGACACACCCCCAAAATATTTTGAAGTGTCTGTCCAATATCTAGGAGATATAAGAAAGCTCAAGAAATATATATTTTTTGGACACATTTAATCCCTTATTTTTGTTGGCACAAAATTGCCTCCATACTTCCATTTTATATATATTTTTGTTAAAAAAATATTTTTTACCCCTTTTTCTCCTCAATTGGTAGTTACTGTCCTGTCCCATCACTGCAACTCCCATATGGACTCAGGAGAGARGAAGGTCGAGAGCTGTGCATCTTCTGAAACACAACCGAGCCAAGCCGCACTGTTTCTTGACACAACGGCCACTTAAAATCAAATCAAATTTATTTATATATCCCTTCTTACATCAGCTGATATCTCAAAGTGCTGTACAGATACCCAGCCTAAAACCCCAAACAGCAAGCAATGCAGGTGTAGAAGCACGGTGGCTAGGAAAAACTCCCTAGAAAGGCCAGAACCTAGGAAGAAACCTAGAGAGGAACCAGGCTATGAGGGGTGGCCAGTCCTCTTCTGGCTGTGCCAGGGTGGAGATTATAACAGAACATGGCCAAGATGTTCAACTGGTTCCATAATTAACCAGCATGGTGCAAATAATAATACACAGTAGTTGCCAAAAGTGGCAGCAAGTCACACCTCAGGAGAAATGTCATTTGCTTTTCATAGCCCATCCATTAAGAGGTATCTCTTACCGCTCCTGCCGTCTTCTAGAGAGTTGAAAACAGCAGGTCTGAGACAGTAGCACGTCCGGTGAACAGGTCGGGGTTCCATAGCCGCAGGCAGAACAGTTGAATTAAAAAAAAAAGAAACCCCCTTCTCAATCTCACGATAGACTACGCCAATGCACTCTAGGAAGCGAGACATTACCGGCACTTGTACATTGCACTGGGAAAAGCAACATCCCCTGGCCTTCCGCTACAAGTGATTTCGGAAAACGAACTCTGAAGCAGCAAGCACGGCCAGGTGGACTGGGGACAAAAAGGAGTCATCATGCCAGGTAGTCCTGACGCATGGTCCTAGGGCTCAGGTCCTCCGAGAGAGAGAAAAGAAAGAGAGAGGGAGAATTAGAGAGAGCAACTTCAATTCACACAGGACACCGGATAAGACAGGAGAAGTACTCAGATAATAACAAACTGACCCTAGCCCCCCGACCACATAAACTACTGCAGCATAAATACTGGAGGCTGAGACAGGAGGGGTCAGGAGACACTGTGTGCCCCATCCGAATGATACCCCCGGACAGGGCCAAACAGGAAGGATATAACCCCACCCACTTTGCCAAAGCACAGCCCCCACACCACAGAGGGATACCTTCAACCACCAACTTACACATTGTGACGACCCTCCCACTCTGTCTGCCGTATTCTCTCTTGTTCTTGTTTCCTTATTAGGATGCCGGTGGGCGGAGTTGGAGGGTCGTCAGCTACATGGGAAACACCTGGGCCCGGTGTCTCCCAGATAAATACACCACTTCCCCATTCATGGAAGAGACTCTCTCCATGCAGACACCGTCATAGATTTTGTTGTGGCGTTTTGGTGCTTTTTGGTTGTTTGCTTTAGCACCTTTCAACACACCGCATTATCACATTTATGCAAGCAAAACACTCACTTACATTACTGATTACTGATCTACACAACCATTGTTAATTGCATTTAGGTTACCTTAGTTAATAAATATATTTTGTTATTCCTTATCTCCAGTTGTCTCCCTTTTGATATGGGCTTTGAGTCGGTTCGTGACACCATCCCTGAGGACAAGGCGAGTATAGCCCCACAAAGATCTCCGCCATGGCACAACCCAAGGGGGTGCGCCAACCCAGACAGGAAGATCACGTCAGTGACTCAACCCACTCAAGTGATGCACCCCTCCTAGGGACGGCATGAAAGAGCACCAGTAAGCCAGTGACTCAGCCCCTGTAATAGGGTTAGAGGCAGAGAATCCCAGTGGAGAGAGGGGAACCGGCCAGCAGAACAGCAAAGGCGGTTCGTTGCTCCAGAGCCTTTCCGTTCCCTTCACACTCCTGGCCAGACTAACACTCAATACATAGAAAATGACCCACTGACGAGATGAGTCTTCAGTAAAGACTTAAAAGGTTGAGACCGAGTCTGGCGTCTCTCACATGGGTAGGCAGACCATTCAATAAAAATGGAGCTCTTATAGGAGAAAGACCCTGCCTCCAGCTGTTTGCTTAGAAATTCTAGGGACAATTAGGAGGCCTAGCGTACGTGTAGGTATGTACGGCAGGACCAAATCGGAAAATAGGTAGGAGCAAGCCCGTGTAATGCTTTGTAGGTTAGCAAGTAAAACTTGAAATCAGCCCTTGCCTTAACAGGAAGCCAGTGTAGGGAGGCTAGCACTGGAGTAATATGATCAAATTTTGGGGTTCTAGTCAAAGATTCTAGCAGCCGTATTTAGCACTAACTGAAGTTTATTTAGTGCTTTATCCGGGTAGCCGGAAAGTAGAGCATTGCAGTAGTCTAACCTAAAGTAACAAAAGCATGGATACATTTTTTCTGCGTCATTTTTGGACAGAAGTTTCTGATTTTTGCAATGTTACGTAGATGGAAAAAGCTGTCCTTGAAACAGTCTTGATATGTTCGCCAAAAGAGAGATCAGGGTCCAGAGTAACGCCGAGGTCCTTAATTTTGAAGTGTCTGTCCAATATCTAGGAGATATAAGAAAGCTCAAGAAATATATATTTTTTGGACACATTTAATCCCTTATTTTTGTTGGCACAAAATTGCCTCCATACTTCCATTTTATATATATTTTTGTTAAAAAAATATTTTTTACCCCTTTCTTCAATTGGTAGTTACTGTCCTGTCCCATCACTGCAACTCCCATATGGACTCAGGAGAGAGAAGTCGAGAGCTGTGCATCTTCTGAAACACACACGAGCCAAGCCGCACTGTTTCTTGACACAACGGCCACTTAAACAATCAAATCAAATTTATTTATATATCCCTTCTTACATCAGCTGATATCTCAAAGTGCTGTACAGATACCCAGCCTAAAACCCCAAACAGCAAGCAATGCAGGTGTAGAAGCACGGTGGCTAGGAAAAACTCCCTAAGAAGGCCAGAACTAGGAAGAAACCTAGAGAGGAACCAGGCTATGAGGGGTGGCCAGTCCTCTTCTGGCTGTGCCGGGTGGAGATTATAACAGAACATGGCCAAGATGTTCAACTGTTCATAAATTACCAGCATGGTCAAATAAATATAATCACAGTAGTTGCCAAGGGTGCAGCAAGTCAGCACCTCAGGAGTAAATGTCATTTGGCTTTTCATAGCCCATCATTAAGAGTATCTCTACAGTTTTATTTGAGACGACTTTACAACCATCAAGATTAATTGTCAGATTCAACAGAAGATCTCTTTGTTTCTTGGGACCTAGAACAAGCATCTCTGTTTTGTCCGAGTTTAAAAGTAGAAAGTTTGCAGCCATCCACTTCCTTATGTCTGAAACACAGAGGCTTCTAGCGAGGTCAATTTTGGAGCTTCACCATGTTTCATTGAAATGTACAGCTGTGTGTCATCGCGATAGCAGTGAAAGTTAACATTGTGTTTTCAAATGACATCCCCAGAGGTAAAATATATAGTGAAAACAATAGTGGTCCCAAAACGGAACCTTGAGGAACACCGAAATGTACAGTTGATTTGTCAGAGGACAAACCATTCACAGAGACAAACTGATATCTTTCCGACAGATAAGCTCTAAACCAGGCCAGAACTTGTCCGTGTAGACCAATTAGGGTTTCCAATCTCTCCAAAAGAATGTGGTGATCGATGGTATCAAAGGCAGCACTAAGGTCTAGGAGCACGAGGACAGATGCAGAGCCTCGGTCTGACGCCATTTATAAGGTCATTTACCACCTTCACAAGTGCAGTCTCAGTGCTATGATGGGGTCTAAAACCAGACTGAAGGCATTTCGTATACATTGTTTTTCTTCGGAAGGCAGTGAGTTGCTGTGCAACAGCTTTTTAAAAAAGAAATTGAGAGGAATGGAAGATTCGATATAGGCCGATAGTTTTTTTATATTTTCTGGGTCAAGGTTTGGCTTTTTCAAGAGAGCTTTATTACTGCCACTTTTAGTGAGTTTGGTACACATCCGGTGGATAGAGAGCCGTTTATTATGTTCAACATAGGAGGGCAAGCACAGGAAGCAGCTCTCTCAGTAGTTTAGTTGGAATAAGGGTCCAGTATGCAGCTTGAAGGTTTAGAGGCCATGGTTATTTTCATCATTGTGTCAAGAGATATAGTACTAAACACTTAAGTGTCTCTCTTGATCCTAGGTCCTGGCAGAGTTGTGCAGACTCAGGACAACTGAGCTTTGGAGGAATACGCAGATTAAAGAGGAGGCTCCCGGGTGGCGCAGTGGTCTAGGGCACTGCATCGCAGTGCTAGCTGCGCCACCAGAGTCTCTGGTTCGCGCCCAGGCTGGGCTGGGTTCGCGCCCAGGCTCTGTCGCAGCCGGCCGCAACCGGGAGATCCGTGGGGCGACGCACAATTGCACAATTGGCATAGCGTCGTCCGGGTTAGGGAGGGTTTGGCCGGTAGGGATATCCTTGTCTCAGTATGTAAAAATTTACTAAAATGTATGCACTCTACTGTAAGTCGCTCTGGATAAGAGCGTCGCTAAATGACTAAAATGTAAATGTGAGACCGTAATTTGCTTTCTAATGATCATGATCTTTTCCTCATAGAAGTTCATGAATTTATACTGCTGAAGTGAAAGCCATCCTCACTTGGGGAATGCTGCTTTTTAGTTAGCTTTGCGACAGTATCAAAAATAAATTTAGGATTGTTCTTATTTACCTCAATTAAGTTGGAAAAATATGATGATCGAGCAGCAGTGAGTACTGCACGGTACTGTCTTTCCAAGGCTAGTCGGAAGACTTCAATTTGGTGTGGCGCCATTTCCGTTCCAATTTTCTGGAAGCTTGCTTCAGAGCTCGGGTATTTTCTGTATACCAGGGAGCTAGTTTCTTATGACAAATGTTTTTCGTTTTAGGGGTGCAACTGCATCTAGGGTATTGTGCAAGGTTAAATTGAGTTCCTCAGTTAGGTGGTTAACTGATTTTTGTCCTCTGACGTCCTTGGGTAGGCAGAGGAGGTCTGGAAGGGCATAGACATAGACATA
>NC_036856.1:7787604-7831799 GCF_002910315.2 Salvelinus sp. IW2-2015 | reverse complement strand
CAATTTTGGAGCTTCACCATGTTTCATTGAAATGTACAGCTGTGTGTCATCCGCATAGCAGTGAAAGTTAACATTGTGTTTTCAATGACATCCCCAGAGGTAAAATATATAGTGAAAACAATAGTGGTCCAAAACGGAACCTTAGGAACACCGAAATGTACAGATGACAGACATTCACAGAGACAACTGATATCTTTCCGACAGATAAGCTCTAAACCAGGCCAGAACTTGTCCGTGTAGACCAATTAGGTTTTCCAATCTCTCCAAAAGAATGTGGTGATCGATGTGTATCAAAGGCAGCACTAAGGTCTAGGAGCACGAGGACAGATGCAGAGCCTCGGTCTGACGCCATTATAAGGTAATTTACCACCTTCACAAGTGCAGTCTCAGTGCTATGATGGGGTCTAAAACCAGACTGAAGCATTTCGTATACATTGTTTTTCTTCGGAAGGCAGTGAGTTGCTGTGCACCAGCTTTTTAAAAGAAATTGAGAGGAATGGAAAGTTCGATATGGCCGATAGTTTTTTTATATTTTCTGGTCAAGGTTTGGCTTTTTCAAGAGAGGCTTTATACTGCCACTTTTAGTGAGTTTGGTACACATCCGGTGGATAGAGAGCCGTTTATTATGTTCAACATAGGAGGGCCAAGCCAAGGAAGCAGCTCTCTCAGTAGTTTAGTTGGAATAGGGTCCAGTATGCAGCTTGAAGGTTTAGAGGCCATGGTTATTTTCATCATTGTGTCAAGAGATATAGTACTAAAACACTTAAGTGTCTCTCTTGATCCTAGGTCCTGGCAGAGTTGTGCAGACTCAGGACACTGAGCTTTGGAGGAATACGCAGATTAAAGAGGAGGTCCCGGTGGCGCAGTGGTCTAGGGCACTGCATCGCAGTGCTAGCTGCGCCACCAGAGTCTCTGGGTTCGCGCCCAGGCTGGGCTGGGTTCGCGCCCAGGCTCTGTCGCAGCCGGCCGCAACCGGGAGATCCGTGGGGCGACGCACAATTGGCATAGCGTCGTCCGGGTTAGGGAGGGTTTGGCCGGTAGGGATATCCTTGTCTCAGTATGTAAATTTATAAAATGTATGCACTCTACTGTAAGTGAAGCTCTGTGAATATCTGTCAGTATGAATACTATGACACTATCTGTAAGTCGCTCTGATAAGAGCGTCTGCTAAATGACTAAAATGTAAATGTATGAGACCGTAATTTGCTTTCTAATGATCATGATCTTTTCCTCATAGAAGTTCATGAATTTATTACTGCTGAGTGAAAGCCATCCTCACTTGGGAATGCTGCTTTTTAGTTAGCTTTGCGACAGTATCAAAAATAAATTTAGGATTGTTCTTATTTACCTCAATTAAGTTGGAAAAATATGATGATCGAGCAGCAGTGAGTACTGCACGGTACTGTCTTTCCAAGCTAGTCGGAAGACTTCCAATTTGGTGTGGCGCCATTTCCGTTCCAATTTTCTGGAAGCTTGCTTCAGAGCTCGGGTATTTTCTGTATACCAGGGAGCTAGTTTCTTATGACAAATGTTTTTKGTTTTTAGGGGTGCAACTGCATCTAGGGTATTGTGCAAGGTTAAATTGAGTTCCTCAGTTAGGTGGTTAACTGATTTTTGTCCTCTGACGTCCTTGGGTAGGCAGAGGGAGTCTGGAAGGGCATAGACATAGACAAATAACAATCACACATTACATACCTTGCCCACATACCATTTATATTGAAAGTAATATTCATTACTATAATGTAACTATAACATACACAATTATAAYCTCGGCAAAAAAAGGAATGTCCCTTTTTCAGGACCCTGTCTTGCAAAGATAATTCGTAAAAATCCAAATAACTTCACAGATKTTCATTGTAAAGGGTTTAAGCACTGTTTCCCATGCTTGTGCAATGAACCATAAACAATTGATGAACATGCACCTGTGGAACGGTCGTTAAGACACTAACAGCTTACAGACGGTAGGCAATTAAGGTCACAGTTATGAAAACTTAGCACACTAAAGAGGCCTTTCTTKTGACTCTGAAAAACACCAAAAGAAAGATGCCCAGGGTCTCTGCTCATCTGCGTGAACGTGCCTTAGGCATGCTGCAAGGAGGCATGAGGACTGCAGATGTGGCCATGTCAATAAATTGCAATGTCCGTACTGTGAGACGCCTAAGACAGCGCTACAGGGAGACAGGACGGACAGCTGATCGTCCTTGCAGTGGCAGACCACGTGTAACAACACCTGCACAGGATCGGTACTTCCGAACATCACACCTGCGGGACAGGTACAGGATGGAAACAACAACTGCCCGAGTTACACCAGGAACACACAACCCCTCTAACAGTGCTCAGACTGTCCGCAATAGACTGAGAGAGGCTGGACTGAGGGCTTGTAGGCCTGTTGTAGTAAGGCAGGTCCTCACCAGACATCACCGGCAACAACGTCGCCTATGGGCACAAACACACCGTCGCTGGACCAGACAGGACTGGCAAAAAGTGCTCTTCACTGACGAGTCGCGGTTTTGTCTCACCAGGGGTGATGGTCAGATTCGCGTTTATCGTCGAAGGAATGAGCGTTACACCGAGGCCTGTACTCTGGAGCGGGATCGATTTGGAGGTGGAGGGTCCATCATGGTCTMGGGTGGTGTGTCACAACATCATCAGACTGAGCTTGTTATCATTGCAGGCAATCTCAACGCCGTGCGTTACAGGGAAGACATTCTCCTCCCTCATGTGGTACCCTTTCCTCAGGCTCATCCTGACATGACCCTCCAGCATGACAATGCCACCAGCCATACTACTCGTTCTGTGTGTGATTTCCTGCAAGACAGGAATGTCAGTGTTCTGCCATGGTCAGTGAAGAGCCCGGATCTCAATCCCACTGAGCACGTCTGGGACCTTTTGGATCGAAGGGTGAGGGCTAGGGCCATTCCTCCCAGAAATATCCGGGAACTTGCAGGTGCCTTGGTGGAAGAGTGGGGTAACATCTCACAGCAAGAACTGGCAAATCTGGTGCAGTCCATGAGGAGGAGATGCACTGCAGTACTTAATGCAGCTGGTGGCCACACCAGATACTGACTGTTACTTTTGATTTTGACCCCCCCCCCTTTGTCTGTGGAACTTGTTCAGTTTATTTCTCAGTTGTTGAATCTTGTTATGTTCATACAAATATTTACACATGTTAAGTTTGCTGAAAATAAACGCAGTTGACAGTGAGAGGATGTTTCTTTTTTGCGGAGTTTACTATTACCATGTTATTTATAACCAATTTATTCTGTGCTGCACTGTGAAGTGCTACACACATACAAATATGATTGCTGTAACCTCCGGACAAAACAGGTGCAAAAGTAATTCTGGCCAATAATAATGTAGAAATAATTTCTGCAGCAGATATAGTATGCTCACTTTTCTCTAGTTTCTTGGTTATTGCCTTCACTTTGCATTTATCCCGAAGCAGAGTGCACTGTGGCCGCACCAGACCTCTGGGATGTAGGAGGGAAGAGGACAGCACTACAGGAGCCCTGCCTGTAGGGTTCACCCTGGCCCTGGAAAAGGGGCTTGGGTTTAGAAGGGGATGGGGCACCCTATCCACCTTTAGAGGTCGACCACTTCTTATCTTCTGGGGCMCGCTCAATGTCTGAAAGGCAGTTCAGGAGATGGGTGATGTAAAGAATAGTTTGTTAGGACTGCCCTCTTCTCAATGGTTTGACTCCTTGTTCTTATGCTCCTGCTCCACCCAAACTTCCATGTGGATATTGCCTTTGGGGTCCTCTTGAACAATCCTCCTAGAAAACAAAGGTTGTTTCACTGCCCTCTGCTGCTTGGGCTTCCTGCCTTTGTTTCCAGTCAAGGCCTCTTCTGGCTTTCTCACTGGGGCATCTCCTCCTTCTCTTGACACATGGGTCACAAGGCTGCAGTGGCTAATGTCGGATTCATCCCCAGTTTCATTCATGATATTCCCCATGAATGGTGCATAATCAATCTCCCCTTCCTCCTCCTCATCTGAGGATAGGCGTTGTATAATTTTCCTCTGGCTCCTATGACCCACATCCTCTCTTCCTCCTCAACTTTCACCTCTGTGGCAAGTGTGAATTCCCAATCTTAGCCATGGCCATCCTCATATCTCCAATTAATTTTGCACTGATGCCCAACTCCTGGGTTAGGTTTCCCCTTGTGCCAGAGTTTGTGGGGACAGTGGGAGCCATGGCAGTGAGCCCGAGTGATTAATTTGCTCAGACGCTCAAGCATTGCACTTGCTTAGACATGGCAGATGGGCCCTTTCAAAAATATAGTTTAAAAAAAAATTACAAATGTAAGCTTTGAGTGTCTGGAAACCAGTGACAGTTTTATAAACTATTTGTATTGGCCAAATAGTCCTTTCAGGATCTGTTGTTTTTCAAAGTGTCCTGAGATAACTGGGGAAAATACACAGATTATACAAAACATTAAGAACACCTGTTCTTTCCATGACATAGACTGACCAGGTGAATCCAGSTGAAAGCTATGATCCCTTATTMATGTCACTAATTAAATACACTTCAATCAGTGTAGATGAAGGGGAAACAACTGTGGGAAGCATTGGAGACAACAAGGGCCAGCATCCCTGTAGAACCCTTTCGACACCTTATAGAGTCCATGCCCCGACCTTTTGAGCCTGTTCTGAAGGCAAAGGGCACAACTCAATATTAGGAAGGTGTTCCTAATGTTTGGTATACTCAGTGTACATTTATAGCCGACSAAAATTAACCTTAGTCTGAAAACTCAAAATAGTCTATAGTGTAGCTGTATAGAAGAGCAAATGTAGCCTAAKTGCAAAATAGATCAGTGGAAAACAAATATTCCTTAACTCTTCCATTTCTCCTAATGCCCTTTACAATAGACTGGTAATTAAAATCAATGACCAAATGTATTCTCGCATTAAAACACTATTCTAGCCTATGCAATGTTGAGCATGAGTCGGTGCACTTGCTTTTGAAACATCAACAAGCAATCATAGAACATTGTGACAACACTCTACMTTGAATGTCATTACATACAATCTGTCATTGGAATGGGAATGTTAGAACACTCAAATAAACAGAGAAAAGTATGGAACGTTTTCACTACGCAACAATGCATCAGTTAACCACATGGTGTCGCTCAAGCTTAGTGTATATAAAAAGAGCAGTCCACATGAACCTGAACGATGAACCTGTCTCAAAATTAAGTCAATCGACATGACAAAAATGCGTGCCACTGCCATAATAATACACTACATTACCAAAAGTATGTGGACACCTGCTCATCCAACATKTCATTTCAAAATCATGAGCATTATAAGGGAGTTGGTCCCRCTTTGCTGCTATAACAGCCTCAACTCTTCTGAGAAYGCTTTCCACTAGATGTTGGAGCATTGCTGTGTGGACTTGCTTCCATTCAGCCACAAGAMCATTAGTGAGGTCGGGCACTGATGTTGGGCAATTAGGCCTGGCTCGCAGTCGACGTTCCAATTCATCCCAAAGGTGTTTGATAGGGTTGAGGTCAGGGCTCTGTGCAGGCCAGTCAAGTTCTGCAACACSATCTCAACAAAATATTTCTGTATGGACCTTGCTTTGGGCATGGGGGCATTGTCATGCTGAAACAGGAAAGGGCCTTCCCCAAACTGTTGCCACAAAGTTGGAGGCAAAGAATCGTCAAGAATGTAATTTTATGCTGTAGTGTTAAGATTTCCCTTCACTGGAACTAAGGGGCCTAGCCCGAACCATGAAAAACAGCCCCAGACCATTATTCCTCAACCAAACCTTACAGTTGGCACTATCCATTGGGGCAGGTAGCATTCTTCTGGCATCCGCCAAACCCAGATTCATCAGTCGGATATGGTGAAATGTGATTCATCACTCCAGAGAACGGGTTTCCACTGCTCCAGAGTCTAATGGCYGCGAGCTTTACACCACTCCAGCCGACACTTGGCATTGCGCATGGTGATCTTAGGCTTGCTCGGTCATGGAAACCCATTTCATGAAGCTCCTGGGCGAACTGTTCTTGTGCTGATGTTGTTTCCAGAGGCAGTTTAGAACTCGGTAATGAGTGTTGCAACCGAGGACAGAGGATTTTTATGCGCTACGCGCTTCAGCACTCGGCAGTCCCATTCTGTGAGCTTGTGTGGCCTACGTCTTRGTAGCTGAGCAGTTGTTGCTCCTAGATGTTTCCACTTCACAATAACAGCACTTACAGTTAACCGGGGCAGCTCTAGCAGGGCAGAAATTTGACAAACTGACTTGTTGGAAAGGTGGCATCCTATGACGGTGCCACGTTGAAAGTCACTGAGTTCTTCAGTAAGGCCATTCTACTGACAATGTTTGTGTATGGAGATTGCATGGCTTTGTGCTCGAWATTATACACCTGTCAGCAACGGGTGTGGCTGAAATAGCCGAATCGACTAATTTGAAGGGGTGTCCACATACATTTGTATATAMGGTGTATAATAACCTGCACATGCTAAACATTTCGGATGGAATCAGCCATGATTTGGATGCAATGTAATTTCTCAAATTTACTGCAGCATATTTCCATAAAAAAAGATYGAAGCCTAGGCTAGGCATACTGTATGTTATTTGAATGTGGACAGATTAAAATGTTATCAAGAGTAATTTAATATCACTAAACTAATATAAATGTGTTATTGAAATGTCATAAATATCCTTTATTTGTAGTACTCATCAGGTAGCCTAATAACAGCTGTCATGTAAGTCTATAGGCCTATGTTGAACTATGTTTGTATTYGTTGGCTATAAATGGAAGCTACTATGATGTCTTAGTGTATTCTTACTCGTATGTATTATTTCAAACTATTAGGTAAGGGTACATTACCTATATACAAAATATTATTTAGAGCTTTTAAGAATGAATACAGCCTAATTGTTCATATATTCCCCTTCAGAGCATGACGCCCTAGCCCAGAGAGACATACCTGTGGCCTAATGTATTTTGGCTGTGTAATGATGAGTGCTGTAGGCTAAGCCTAGAGAGACAATGGGCTTCAGTCTGGTGGATGTGGGCCCCATCAATTATTCATCTATGGGCAGGTGTGTCACCTGCACCCAAACAGAAAAGTAATTTCCTGAAAGGGAGCATGTGAGGTAATTATTTATGGTGTGTTACCTGATACAGAAAGATCCTTGTGATATACTGAGTCCAGGAGCTTCAACTGCATATTTGCTCCATTCAGATTACGTTTATTTCATTCTCYCAGTTTTTGTTCAATGTGAATATACATAGAGGCAAACCTGCTGTAGTGTAGCCTAGCCATTTTGCATCAAATTGCACTCAACCCATCTCCATATGTTGTCTTATTGTTTTTTTTATGAAGGGTAGAGGAATTTTGCTATTTTTTCAGGATGTTGCCATAGCAGTGAGGAGTCTTGGGACCAGGTGGTACAGGGGGCTCGATCTCCCTCTGTCGCACTCCAGAAGCTTTCCCACATCAAAGGAGTCCCATAACCTTTGATGCCAGACAAGGTTGAAATTCGAACGACAGCAATCCGACTAGATAAGGGTCTGATTAGGCAGCTGTTACGGAACAGAGGGTATGCCACTGACACGGCAAAGAGAAGTAAGGTTTTAAATGTATACAATCTATTCCATACTGTTTTTGTCTTCCCAGTACATCTCCTACATTTGTCAAGGCCATGCTCACGGATTTAGGCCATCTTGTGAAACAAGAATRTGTCTTACTGTGCCCATAGGCCCAAAGCTGAATCTGTTTCTTGGGAATCGTAGCAACGCATTTGGATAAATTGTCAAAAATGATCTGCATATTTGATAGCGTCTTTGCCCTTAATTTGTTCTTTAGGCATATGAAGAATAATGTATTGTCTATTTTCCTTACAGTCGTCCACGAATTTACACCAAAAGGTGTTGGAAGCACAGGTTCAGCCATGCAATASCAGGATATGGCATTTTTCAAAACATATGTAGACAGTTGTATCACAAATTAATTCTGCATAAAAATTATGAAAATAACAATCTTTTCATCGTCATGCGGATTTAATTTGTGACTGACAATTGACCATTTACAATCAAAGTCCATGGCCAACTTTTTTAAGACCGCCCTTCTCTAGCAACTCTCGTCTTGTCCTATCAGCACCCACTTCTCGTCTCAGACGCCCACAATTTTTCTGTTCTCCCCAATCGTTGGGCTTTACTAGGCTAATCACATTTCGCTTCTCTGTTCTCCGCCATTTTGTAAGGGTATAAGAAAAGTCAGCCAGGCAACAGACTTGTTGGTCTAACTTGTGTAGRTAGTTCCGTGTTGTGCAATGGACGGGTAAGTTCAAGGAAGAAGTTATGCTCTCGAGAAAAGAGCAACAAACTAACATGCTATATTAAATATGTCCTGTAACGAAAATGAGCTAGTTAACCTAGTATTGTGTTATTGTCTTTTGGTTGCGATGGAAACATGGTAAAGCTTATTTTCTGTGCATCCGTGATAGATACTCCGAGATGCTTAACGTCGTTAGTTACCAACCAACATTGTTGTTTTGGCGTTGTAGTTAACACTAGCAGGCTATTTTCTTGCTGTTGTCTAGACTAAATTGCTCTTTAGTTAATAAAAAACAAGACAGTGACGCATATTGAGTGGACTAGCTAGCTTTTCTGTGGTATGGATGCTAGTTTGGCTAAGGCACTAGTTCTAGCCACTGAAAATTGGAACCACCTGTGGCAGTGGGGCGTTGGATTAGTGTGTGTTGCAAGAATGTTTGCCAGGATATTGTAATGTAGATGGGCCTATCTACCTACCGTATTGTCTAACTTRGCTGACGGTTAAACTATAGCTATTTACTTAGTTTTAGCAGTCTTGCCATGACGTTGCTAACGTGGTTATCCAACCATGCTTGTTGTACACAAGTAATATTTATGCGGCAGACGTTCAGAGATAAACAATACTTGAGAATTTTTAAATGTTGTTAATATTGCTATAGAGATCATTATGCTTGAAATTCAGAGCAAACAGTGAAAATATAAWATTATAGGCTTGTTATTAACCCCACATTTCTTCCAGCCGTCTAGAGACTGATTTGTATCCTATGGGATCTACTTACGTCACTGAACTAGAGTAAGTTCTTATTTTCATATACATTTTTAAATGCAAGGTACCAGTTCATTAGTTGTGAATATCGGATAATAAACATGATTTTTAGGCTGATTTTCATATCACTTAGATTTTTTGTTGTATGTTGGAATCAATTTTTACGTCTAATTCATGTAGCACTGTGAGATCCCCGTTGTTGATGCTAAGAAACCTCCATAATGGTGGTGATCAGGTTTCTCAGCATGCAATGACTTGGTGTGAGAATTGAGGGAGTGATTTGAGCTGTTGCATTGTCTTGCTTATCCTCCCCCTTGCAGTCAATGTAGCCTTTATTTGTRTACTTTGAAAGCATATAATCCTAAAAGATGGAACAGTTTTCTTTTTCAGTAGATTCCAACGTGTAAAGAAAGCATTTAGCATTTTTTTTGTAAAATTGTCATGTGTGGGCTTTGAAACCACAAGGAATTTGTCATGGCTGCAGATATTTGGCTTATGGSAGTMTGAGGGGCATATTTGCCACAAGACYATTTTGCATATGTGTATTCCTTTTGTCCTAAAGAACGGCACATAWTTATGTTACTGTGGTTTTCAGCCACTGGTCAAGTTATTTATATTGATCAGTGGTTGATCAATCTAATTATGATTGAGAAAGGGTGGTAGATGGGAGGAAGGCTTGAGAGAGCTTTTGGGCTGAGTTTCCTGGCTGTCTCGCATGAGAAACAGGATGTGGAGGTTAATCTTCAACTGAGTGTCCGCCAAATACCACTCATTTTTCATGGGCAAAGCTGTGGGAAAGGGAACGGTTTGCTGTTTGCTCTTTCCACCTTTAACATTAGAGGGTATCAAGTGAATGCTTTGCCTTAAATGCAATTTAGACAATTGGCCAACATTGTTTTTCTACTTGATCTTGGTAGAATTATAAAGTCAAACTTTTTACTTTCTAGCAATTCCTATTATGGACATTCAACATACATTTAGAAGTGGAGAGGCATTTGGCAACCTCCCAAGTCTTATTTGTGTCAAAAGAATAAACTATCATCTGTAACATCTAATCTAGCACCCGACCTTACTGGTGGCAGCACCGCTCCAGATGTRCAATGCTATTGCGTATTCGGTTTATGAAACTTGACAATTGTATGTTCTGCATGGTTCCTTTGAGGGGCAGCAGGGTAGCCTAGTGGTTAGAGCGTTGGGCCAGTAACCGAAAGGTTGCTAGATCGAATCCCCGAGCTGACAKGGTAAAAGTCTGTCGTTCTGCCCCTGAACAAMGCAGTTAACCCACTGTTCCGAGGCTGTCATTGTAAATAAGAATTTGTTCTTAGCTGATTTTCTAGTTAAATAAAGCTTAAATAAAAATGAAGTCATTAGCTACTTTTCCATTAACTTGTCATGGGATTTTTTTGTCAACATTTAGAAAGATCGCATAGAAAATAGACATTGCGACGTTGCTTTTGTCGTATAAAACTGGGTCCATGGAAACCTGCCTATTAACTTGAGTTCAGGCCTAAGTGCAGAGCACGTTTATTTTGGTAGTGTTTTTGGAAGTGTTTGGTCTTAACTTAGCTTTTTCTGAGGTGACATCCTGCTCTTATTTTGACATAACTATTTTTTATTGTTGGCTAGGCAGCCTATATGGCAGTTTTGCTTCATATTAAGGTTAGACACTTGGACAATAAAATGCACTTWAAAAAAGTTGAGTAGCCTAATGGTACCAATGTTGACTGACTGTCCGCTTTCCAACTTTTCTGCATCTGATAAATAAATCTAGTTAGCTGTTTTTTTTAAAGCTTTTCTCTACCTTTTGGGGTTTCTGGATCTTAACTATACAATAGTGAACCTCTTAGTCTTTTAACCTTAATTTGGGCATTTTAATCTTTCATCCTTACTGCTTCTAACATTCCTGTCTTCTCTTTTCTTCACAGCAGTGTCCACGATATTACAGTTGGTACAAAGGTAGGCACCCTCTTTTCTCCTTTCGCTTTTCCCCTGCTTCAACATGACAGAACAAGAGGTGTTTGACAAGGGCTTCAGATTAGAATGACCTATGGATGTAGCCGTGTGTGGATTTGACCAATTGTTGCTCGTGCTGCATTTTATCCCTAATTAGATTCTTGTTATTACGGCAGCCATGCCAACTATTTGCGCCATGAGAAATGAAAGCGTTCAAAAAAGCTAGCATGTGAAGGCACACCTACAACCAGTTTGGATCTGGCAGTGGGAATATCCAGTTTGCTTAGGTCGCAAGTTTTTAATTGGCTTCAAGTCACCCAACAGGTTCCTTTTGTTAGCATTTTTTCATGGTAGTTGACTGATTAAACCGTGTTGTGGAACTGTAGAGGAGGCATGCACAAAGTAAAGGATACAATTAAGGGGAAATTCCTCCCTAATGTTGCTTGTTTTCTTTCGTGACACTTTGCTACACTTTATGGGGGCAAGCAAAAGTAAAACTCTGCCTTGTCACTGGTAACCAGTTACCAAGTTTACATTTCTCAAACTGTTTTCATTCTGTGTGGCGAGAACGTTGCTGTGGAAAAAGTCGAGCCTAATTATTGGTTGGCTTTGGCATTGTGCCGGGAATGCTCTTGGTACATTCCAATGTTCTGGCTCCTCCAAGCGCTTGTCTCTCTTAAGGACGTCTTAAGGACGCTTGTCTCTTCACTGATACACCAGCACATGTCCCAGTAAGTGTTAGCCAATCGTAATGCTGAACCACTCATAGGCTGGTCATTTCTCAAGAAAACGCCTACTTTTACCATCAAATGCCCCCTGCAGTCTATTGGCCAGGGCTAGCTAACTTGAGCAAAAGCAGATGTTTCTAGATGGTGGAKATTTTTATGAGMATTTTTATGCTCTACACAGCAGATATGCAGTTGTAAGTGCTGTCTCATTCCCCTGATGGATGTTGATGTTGAGTGACTCCAGGATATGTGGTTTTGGGATGGCGAGCAAACACACGGAGCCGGTGTTCCTGACTCGGTGCATGTTGCACGTCTATGCTCTACAGACTGTTACTGTCGCTTCCCAGCTTGGTCTTCAAAGGCCACCCCACAGCAACTGCATTCCTCGCATCTCTTCTTCGCAGAGATAATCGTCTGTGGTATGTACCTAGCCAAGGGGGTACTCTTAGCACACAGCACAAAGACTGATTCTTACAGGTACCACGTGCATATGAGAAGGCCATTTTGTTACATGCAAGCCAGCGCACATCGGTAACCTTAAGGTGGTGGTAATACGTAGCCAGGTTATCTTCACAGGAAAAGGGAGCAGTTTGCTGGAATGCGGGCGGTTTTTTTTTCACTCCATTTTTCTAATTGCTTCGTGTTTTCTGTTCTCCCCCTGGGGTGTGTCATTACAAACTGCTGACATCAAAGAATGGCCTGTTGACTGTTTCAAAATGGTTGGGAGGATCTTGGGTGGAACTGTGTAATTTGGATCAGTACAAATTGTTGCCCCTTAACATTTAGTTAGGAACATTGTAACCAGGCGAGTGCAATATTTTATTACTTTGATGTTATTGTGATATTATAGGCCTATATTTTCGTAAGTGATAGTTATCCTGGAGAAGACTGCAGCTATTTTAGGCCAACATAATAGTTGATGTCAATGTTCTTGAAATGCCACTGGAGGTGTAGTGAACAGGTTCAATCCTCAAATGTAATTTTGGGGTTTTTCATAGTTTTCTAATSCTATGTTATGTTGTGCTCTACCTTTAAACATTTTTTTTATATAAAGATGAGGAATAGGTCATTAAATGTAAAGACTAGGCCTATTTACCTTGGCTGTGGAGATGGCCTCTCAATCTCATTCCTCAAAGATGGGAGAGGGTGGTGGGGTGAATGGAACCAATTCAGCACATGCAAATATGTTTCCCCCCATTTTCAACATGCATGTTGTTCCTCTGGCCTCTGTTTACCCCACACAAGCTGATTAGGGAAAGGATGGTATGGGAAAGGGCTGGGTGYCCTGTGTTTGATCATGTCAGTTGCCATTGGCAAAAGTTTCTAGGTAGCCAGCATATAGGCTACGAACTAGATTAYAACTCACGGCAGCCGCGACTTAGTGGCTTTAAGAGGTTCAGACACACCATTTGTGTTTGCTGGCCGAGAGTACATAACTCGCCGAGTGCGCACCGATTTTTACATGGCATGAAACAGTCAGATGTATACAGCAGGTGGTCCCTAAAACACAGCGCTGTGAAGGATAGGCAGACGAATGATAGATCCACCTTCGGTGCATTGAGCTTTAAGAGGCAGAGGATTAAATTGCCGTTCAATAATTTACATGTTGATAAGTAACAAGATCTCACTTGGCCACCTCCAAGGATCCCCTATTTTAATCGGAACTGGCCTTTTAAACTAGTTTTGAACATTTGTGTGCGGCAGGGTAATTGCCAGGAGAATTCTAGACCTGGCTGTGGGTCTGAAGAGAATCAGCCTTGTGTATTTAGGCTAAGAGTCACGGGTGTGGRTTAGCAGCGCACCTCACCTGGAGCCACAGTCTATGGTTTCTATGGGGACGGAGTGACATTCAGTGCTGCCCTGGTAACGACCCCATTCTTGCGGTGCATTGTCTCCTGCTTGCCTGCGCAGTCTTTTTCACCCCCCCTGCTTTTCCCTCTCCACACCTTTCTAATCTTGTAATTTAGGCCCTCAAAAGCTCCCTCTGAAAACTCCATTAGAAAACCYCTCACTTCATTAACATTGCTAACCAACTGAAAGCCTTAGCACAGCTTTTTAAAGCATTGCAGCTTAACTGAGTTTTATAACAAGTCTTGTTCTATCGCATAGTTATTTTATAGGACATAATACTTAACGGGCTTAACTTTTGACAACTGAATACATATCAAGTGTTATGTCTTTAATCAATAAGTTCTATTTTTTTTACCGAACAGTCTGGCCAATTGAGTAGTAAGTTCTCCTTGCCCTTGTAAAAGCCATTTGAGTGTTTGTGGCAGACAAAGCCTGCTCTGTGACTTGGCCTGCCAGTCCTGCTAAGTGTTTTATTTTATTTTTAGTCTGTAGCAGGACCAGGAACATGCTTTTTGCTACCAAACCTCTTTTGCAGACCTTTACACACAATTTACACTCGACCCCTTACATATGGTTTTCATTGAGTCCCGCACCAGTGGAATTTGGAGGGGTTGGTGGTGAGAGGAGAGCACATTCTGTTGCCATCTCAGCACTGCGGAAGGCTGTTTAGTTGTGTACTCCTTGTGTTAACCAGAGCAAGCTTCCCGTCCACATTGTCGATTACATGAAAAGCGCTGGCTAGCTGGTGGTGAATCATTTCCTTGAGCGTTGTCTCTGTTTCCACCTATTGTTGGTGTTATAGACTAGAGGACAGATGGTGTGCAGCCTTGTTTTACACGCTGTAAAGCATACTACCTCTGTTTTATAGGGCATTGTATGTTTATGGCTCTATTTGTTTAAATCCGGTTTTACTGTGGTTTAGGCTTTTCTTTATCAGCATAGGCTTATAGTTCAAGGAAAATATAGTTGGGCTATGTAGGTGATGTAAGAACAGCTTATACGTTTGTTTCAAGCAAAATTATGTTGAGGCTTTTAGCTAATTTGTTTTTTTGGGGATTGGTCCATCAACTATGGGGAGTGTGTGAGCAGATCACCATCTGAGACATCACCCCCTACCAGTACCCACCTGGGTTGTGCCAGACTGCGGAGTGATGTACCACCAGGCCCATGACTCGGGTTTCTGCTCCCCCGTCCCTCCCCCGCCCTCTCATTCCTGCTGCTTGGCGACCCAGAAACCGAGTTGTTTTTTTCCCTCCCTTCCCACTGAATTCTCTGGTTCCCTCCCTTAAACCTATGCCAATACGGATGACCCCAACATGCATACAAGCGCATGCATGCACATGAAATGCAAGGGCAGTGGGGGTTGGGATGGAGAGATTGGGTTGTGTCCATTTACACCCCCCCTTCCCCTACCGTAGGCCATAGAGGACTTAACGAGGTTAGCAAGTCCGGTCATTGGATCCCTGTCAGTCTGCGTATGGTCTTATCTATGCGCATTCCTCGTCTTTCTTTGTCTGCTTCTTCTACTTGTAGCTCAGGGGCTGTAGACTCAGGTTCACAACTTTTCATGTTAGCTAAGCAGCTGACCTTTTCCTGTTCCCTTTGTCACAAGGGAATGTGTCACCCGGTACCTTCATACAGGTCCACGGGAAAGSCTAGTAGAGGGACAGCCTAGTAGTCCATCTGTTTGTTTTGGCTGTGATGGGGAGAACCTGTGCCAAGATTTGTGATTGTCAATATTGGTCTTCCCATTATTTTGATAGGTCAAAGTGGGTTTACCTGGAGTTTCRTTTTTGGTCCCAATGCATACGAGACAAGACGTTTCTCCCTTTTCCATTGTYAACCATAGGTCTTAACTAAAAATAAAACGGGAGAAATGTGCTATTCAGMCATTAGGCTGGTCATGTCTTTAAAATGACGCTGGTGGTGCAGTTCTGCATTGGTCRCAATTGCATGTCCTTCTCCCTTTGCAGAGAGGATCAGACGAGCTTTTCTCCTGCGTGGCAAACGGACCCTATATAATGACCAGTGCAGCAGGTCAGTGTTTAAACCTCCGTTTGTATTAATATCAACCAAGTAAACTTTTGAATCCACGATGAGCGAAGTTTGAGCACCACCTCTTCCAATTCTGATCTACTTCAGCTGAATTATCAAAAGGGTGTACATCCCAACAGTAGGCTCTCTCMCTTTCTTGCTCCCTCTCCTCCACAGCCAATGGCAATGACAGCAAGAAGTTCAAAGGTGACATAAGGGGCCCGGGCATCCCGTCGCGRGTCATCCACGTGCGCAAGCTCCCCAACGACATCAATGAGGCCGAGGTCATCTCCCTGGGCCTGCCCTTTGGCAAAGTCACCAACCTGCTCATGCTCAAAGGAAAAAACCAGGTAAGTGGTCTCACATGCCAACCCTAGCTCATTTGCTTTAGCAGGGTTCTCTTGCCCTCCGCTCAGAGGGGAGGGGCATATTAGTTACCATTTCATYAGCTAGTAGTAACCAACTGTTAACCAGAGAGGAGCATACAACTGTTGTAGGAGTAGAGTGAATGATATGGCCCGCCTGCTATCTGTAGCTGGACTTCTTTTTTCTCTCCCAGAAATGGTGTTCTTATGACATTCTCCTGTGTCCAGGCCTTCATAGAGATGAACACCGAGGATGCGGCTCAGACCATGGTCAGCTACTACTCCTCGGTGACGCCGGTCATCCGCAACCACCCCATCTTCATGCAGTACTCCAACCACAAGGAGCTCAAGACGGACAACTCCCCCAACCAAGTGGTGAGTCACTCTGCTGCAGCTACTTCCTTCTCAACAGTTGCATAACCCTTTATCTGTGCAGGCTTACTACTTCTGGAAGGCCATAAGAGAAGGCTGAACTCGAGTGCGCTTCATGTTTTCAACGTTGCTTGGACAAAGGAGCTTGTCTACAAAACACATCAGCAAGGGATTTCAGCTGCCACCCTGAACCTTCTTTCATAATTACTCTTCATTCATTTTGACTTTCATTTTCTAGGTTTCTCCGAGCAATTAGTGTGTTTGATGCTTAGAGCCAACATGAAGTGGGTTTCCTCCACAGCGGACTAGTTTGCTGTGGTAGTGTTCCACATTTTTGGTTTTCTTTATTTTGAATTGGCCTCCTGCGCTCTCCGTTTCCTGTATTGCTGGGTCAAAATGACTCATTTGGAAACAATCTGTTCTTGCCAGGGCTTGTGTGGTTGCACAAACAAACCACCAGTCTACTTGTCAGCTGGCTTTAGCCAATCAGAATGAAGCTATATTCTGCCGTGTTGCTGAAAATGGAGCTGTCGGCATACGACTGCTAATTTGTTCAACTTCTACTTTATTCCGCAGAGTGTGTCTCAAGTTTACCTTTCCCTGAATATCTTGCAGGGGTTGCACCCAGTTCAGGGAACACAACTGAAAACCAGAAAAWATATWTTTTTTCAAGGAACTGAAATGTATCCTGGAACAAAAGTGACCCATAATGTTCCAGAAAAGAAGCGTTATTTTAAAAGCACGGGAACTYATTAATACTTTGCGTTCCAGGCACACCAAAAACAATTGGCCCCCAACAAAGCGCATYTATGCGAAGTCCTCACTCAGACTTATTCCAGTGTCTACCTGCATGCTGAAAATCTTTGCCAGTGTGTGTTTAGGCTACCTGCCCCTCCCCTGTCTGACACATAGGCTAATGTACTGACKTTACAAGCTTGATTCAGAAGATGGGGATATAAARCAGTACTTTTTGGGGGGTTCGAACCGGTTCAGAACTTTTTTGCTGGTCGGAACAGTGGAATGGAAGGGGGGGAACATGGTGGTTCTGTTCAGACCTGACGTGATTGGAAAATAATTTTGGTTCCAACTGATATCTTATGGTCTAGTGTGTACCATGCACCCTCCCAACATGTTCCAACTGATATCTTATGGTCTAGTGTGTACCATGCACCCTCCCAACATGTTCCAACTGATATCTTATGGTCTAGTGTGTACCATGCACCCTCCCAACATGTTCCAACTGATATCTTATGGTCTAGTGTGTGCCATGCACCCTCCCAACAAGGCCCCCCCTTTTTCTAAACACTGTTTCCTGGGAGACCGCATGCCAATGGCGACCAAAGGAAGCCATTGCTGTCCACTCTACTCCCCCTTCAAATTACTCTACTCTAGGCTTATCTGCTAATAGGTCAATGAAGGTAACATAAACACTGCTGCAGTGTAGATGAACATTCCCAGATGTTTGGGTTTTGCTGGTAGAAACTAAGTTTCCCTCCATGGTGTTCCTCAGTGTTTTTCTTCCCACCAGGTGTTTTACTCTCAAACAGGCCCCAGAGTTTCCACTGTGTATACAAACATGTCACGGACAGAGTGGTCAGCAGCACCCTGGAATGTAATCTTTTACTTCCCAAAATAGTTATTTTTACAGGAAATGTCTTGTAAATGTCCAGCAACTAACCTGAGGCTGTTCAATGAGAACATTTGGAACATTGAAACGTATTGACTGTCTGTGGGAGTCAGGTCAGCTCTACCTGAGCGTTTGTAGATTCTCTTGCTTCTTGCCACTTCCATTGAACCATCTTCCTCTCGTCACAGAGAGCCCAGGCGGCACTGCAGGCAGTGAACGCAGTCCAGGCAGGGGGCATGCCCATGGCAGGGGGCATGCCCATGGCAGGGGGCATGCCCATGGCAGGGGGCATGCCCATGGCAGGGGTGGATGTCTCAGGGGGCATGGGCGGGCACAGCCCTGTGCTGCGGGTTATAGTGGAGAACCTGTTCTACCCAGTCACCCTGGATGTGCTGCATCAGGTAAAACACACTTTTCAATACATTTATGACTGTATATAGGTCTGAGCTTGTATTCCCCCTGACCATGCCCTCCTTGCATGCAGATCTTCTCTAAGCTTGGCACAGTGCTGAAGATCATCACCTTTACCAAAAACAACCAGTTCCAGGCCCTGCTGCAGTACTCGGACGGTCTGACCGCTCAGCACGCTAAACTGGTAAGTAGTGCCATCTACCTGTCACAATAATATACAGCAGTTCTTATTCCCCTCCCATTTTTCTTCATTGTGTTTTCAGAGCCTAACTTTAATGTGTTCTAAGTGTGGAGTGTGGGGAAAAGAATAGTCTGAAAGATGAATGATCAAATCCTTGGATGCAGTCTAATGCGAAGGTAACCTGCCAAAATGACTAATGCCCCATAGCACTCACGTCAGTAGCCATTTTGTGCTTTGGAAGGCCGTTCATGACTCAAATCAACACCACCATCCCAGAAACCCTAGACCTACTCCAATTTGCATGACGCAATCTCAATCGCAATCCACACTGCCCTTTCCCACCTGGACAAAAGGAACACCTATGTGCGAATGCTGTTCATTGACTACAGCTCAGCATTCAACACCATAGTGCCCACGAAGCTCATCAATAAGCTAAGGACTCTGGGACTAAACACCTCCCTCTGCAACTGCATCCTGGACTTCCTGACACGCCGCCCCCAGGTGGTAAGAGTAGGCAACAACACGTCTTCCACGCTGATCCTTAACACTGGTGCCCCTCAGGGGTGTGTACTTAGTCCCCTCCTGTATTCCCTGTTCGCCCACAACTGCGTGGCCAAGCACGACTCCAACGCTATCATTAAGTTTGCTGATGACACGACAGTGGTAGGCCTGATCACCGACAACGTTGAGACGGCCTATAGGGAGGAGGTCAGAGAACTGGCAGTGTGGTGCCAGGACAACAACACCTCAATGGGAGCAAGACAAAGGAGCTGATCGTGGACTACAGGTAAAGGCTGGCCAAACAGGCCCCCATTGACGGGACTGTAGTGGAGTGGGTCGATATTTTCAAGATCCTTGGTGTCCACATCACCTACGAACTATCATGGTCCAAACATACCAAGACCGTCGTGAAGAGGGCACGACAGAACCTTTTCCCCCTCAGGAGACTGAAAAGATTTGGCTTGGGTCCCCAGATCCTCAAAGTTCAACAGCTGTACCATTACCCAGTACATCACTGGGGTCAAGCTTTCTGCCATCCAGGACCTATATACTAGGCGGTGCCCCCCCCCCCCCCCCCCCTTGGTTTTACACAGCTGCTACTCGCTGATTATTAATGCATAGTCACTTTACCCCTACCTACATGTACAAATTACCTCCACCAACCTGTACCTCTGCACATTGACTTGGTACCAGTACCCACTCTATAATAGCCTCATTAATGGAGTGTTATGGAGTTTTATTGTTTTAAAAATAAAAAAAATTACGTTAGTTTATTTGGTAAATATTTTCTTACCTTCTTGAACTGCATTGTTGGATAAGGGTTTGTAGTAAGCATTTACGTGTAATTGTCTCACCTGTTGTAGTCGGCGCATGTGATAAATCAAATTTGATTTAATGCTGAAACTGTTGCCCTGTGGTGAAGTCTTTAGATGGGCAGAACATCTACAATGCCTGCTGCACCCTCCGCATCAACTTCTCCAAGCTGACCAGCCTGAACGTGAAGTACAATAACGACAAAAGCCGCGACTACACGCGGCCTGACCTGCCCACGGGAGACAGCCAGCCCTCCATCGACCACCAGGCCATGGCTGCAGCCTTCGGTGAGTACTATGGTGAATACATTTTAAATTTACCTCCCTCCTTCTTCCCTTCTCATTTAGACATGATTGGACAGGTGGAAGCTATGCGGCTGAACCCGTACCCTTTACCTGTCCAATCATTTTCAACATGTAATATTTGTATAATTTACAATAAACTGAAGGCAACTAATCAATTAACACTCCTCTGTATCCATGCGTGTTTCTCCAGGTGCTCCCGGGATCATCTCAGCCAACCCGTACGCAGGAGCTCATGCCTTCCCCCCGGCCTTCGCCATTCAGCAAGCTACAGGTGAGTCTGATCATCCTTTCTGACACCTTCCTCGCTCCTGACCAACATTGATGGATTGTAGTTACACGGACKTTTTCACTAACACTTTACATTTCAAGGGGGAAGCTGGCCTCATCCACTACCATTGAGTGGCAACACTACAACTTTGAAACTTTTGCGGACCTATGAGCAGATTAGCAGTCGTGCTCAGCGGCTTCCAGTCCGGCCTTTTCTCTATCAAKCCATTCAGGAGTTTAAAAAAAAGTATCCCTCCCTTTTGCTTCCCTCCGCAGGCCTGACGATGCATGGTGTCCCCGGAGGCCTGGCCCAACTGACCATGCCCGTGGCAGCTGCAGGCAGAATGGGCTTCCACCAACTCTCCGGTGGCCACTGTGTCATGCTGGTCAGCAACCTCAACCCAGAGGTTAGTRCTTCCTTGACTCCCTCTCAACCCATAGTGGCCCAGATGGACTGAGTCCAGCTGTGAAGCCTCTGTGGATGTGGGTTTTTATTCCTGTTCCCTACCCTGCGCCCCAAAGTGTGCACTTGCTCACTCACCCCTCGTGCATTTAGAAGTTGATTGTCATAAGCATGGGCTACTTTGTGAGTTTTCACCAAATTTTTCGCACCAGTACATTTCTTGTAAATTCATGCATGGGAGTGAATGAGAGCACACTTTGGGGAGAGAATTGGACTGCAGCCCATATTCGGAGGTGGCTGTTTCAGTGGGCCCACATGACACACGCCAAGTAAATTGGGCTGTGTATTATATGCTGGCTCTCCGTGTAACATTGATGTTAATGTATCCACTTCTATTGAAAAATGTTTTTCAGGCCTCTCCCTTTACCCATACAAACAAACCATGCATTAAGTTATGCCTAGGTGATATAGAGCCCCCATTACTGTCAAGTTCCTGCAAGAATGCAATGTGTACAGTGTAGCAGAGCTCTTTGCTTTTCCCTAGTGTTTTTCCTCACTCCTGTTCTCCTCTGAAAGTGTTGTACCATCCCCGTTACCGAAGTTTCGCTAGCAGTAGATGCAAACACTTAGGATACACAAACTTCATTAATATTTATTTGTTGACTCATTCAATCACTATTATAATTCCAAATATTTGCAAGTTTTCATTCAAATTGAAGATTAGCTTTAGGTTATTTGTGCCCTCATACATAGCTATATTATTTACCATACTGGACCATATTGGACCTATATATTGTACGTTAACTGTGTGGAATTTCTGAACATTATATTCATCAACATAATGGTACCAGTCCCTCTTAATCTACTGAGCATTGTAAACTTTAAATTATTGGACAGCTCATTCCATAAACTCCATACAGGCAGTGCAATATTGCTTTTATACATTTAACWTGGCCTTTAGCTTAAGCCCAACAAATATTTCTAGAATCATTCATTTAAAGAATGTATCTCTTCAAAAGTAATGGTGCACGTCAACACAGACAGAATTATAGAAGTATTGTCTCAGCCTCATGTGTATCATTCCTCCTAGTTTCATTGTTGGTTTGTAATCTTCACTCTGATTTAAAGCACATTCTATACTGGATGGAACACTTCATATTTCTTTGTATACTGACCTTGTTTTTTACCTCCTTTTCTTGTTTCTCTCCCTCCCATTCCCCCTCCCCCTCTTTTTTGGTTTTAATACCTTCACCTGGAAACTTTTTTTTTTGCCAAACTGACTGCACGCCCCATGAATTCCCTCTCCCACTTTCTTCTCTCAACCATTATACCACATCATCCATTGTGTACACATCACATTCATATAAACACACGTTAATATATTAACTTATCTTTGCTCATATCATATTGTTACATATACCACCCCTCCACCACCTCCACATCTCCTCCCACTTTGCTCCTGTCCAATTTATTAACCCTCATGATCCAACCACCGTTTTTTTTTGTTGCCATTCCCCGTGGAACTGCCTCCGCTGTGGATGATATGTTGAACCTCCACTCTCCTGCCTCCGATCTTTTTCCTGTCCCTTCCTCCCTCCGCTGCCTTCCTCTGCTGTCTTATAAAGAGAGTTACGCCCCAATGCCTCTTTATTCTTTTCGGTATGTTATCATTAGCACCTTTTTTATTATTACTACTTGTTTGTTCTGTTCTTTTTCTTAACTAATTTGTTTCAGTTTTTTTTGTTATTTTAGTWGTCAAATATTTTGCGTGTTGATTTGAGACACTTGGCAAAAAGTTGCAGCATTTTCATGGTTTCTGTCCACAGCTGTCTTTAAAGGGATACTGATTTGACAATTTATCAAACTATTTTCTTTCTCTGAAAAAGGTCTATAGTTATGGTTTTGAGTCTGATCATCAACTTAAGCCAAATTGGTCAAGAATACGTGGACCTTAAATGCAATTTTGGGCCGATGTCTCAATGCTGCAATTTTTGGTCCCACGCTATATGGATATTGCAGACTAGTCTTTTTAATACTATGGACCAATTTCATGTCAAGAAAACCTATGAATAATTTCCAGATCAGAGTTGAATATTCCTTTAAACATAGTGCAAATGACAACTGCACGTTGTGCATTTTAATTTATAAGAATATCTTGTGGAAAGTTCGGTGAGATGCTGTAACTTTGCCACTGTACATTTAGATTTTATCATCTGTCTATTGTCATAGTTTGCATGCTTGATTTTTGTCATCTTGCATGCCCTTTATGAACGCTGTATCAATTGCTTTTGGTTAATGGTCAAGACTCCCATTTGTGCAGAGTACATATGGCCAATTTTGCATTCCTTCTGATCCTTATTCTAAATTTCTGACTTGCAGTCTGTTTTTTTTAACCATTAAGTGCCTTCATTTTCCTAAATGTTTTTTTACCAATTTAGCAGGGAGGCGTCCTTTTGTAGACGCAAAAGTAATATCCTCCTTGATAAACTACATAAATCCCTTATTTTACCTTTTCTGTCCAAGTATAGTGACATTAAGTTCCACAGCCTGTCTCAGACTATTTCAAATCTTTGAATGTATTAAAACCAATGTACAAACAGTAGCCTAAACTTTATTTTAAATGGGCTTTTATGGTGTAAAGTCACAAGTACCTCCTGAGATGGTAAATGACCAATTCCCACTAGTGGCCATGATGCAATATTGCAATGATCAGTGGCTTTAGTCACTCTTGCTAGAATGTATTTTGCCCCCCTTATCATTTAGATAAATGGAGGAGCATCTTGATTATGAACTGAAGCTATTCATATACCCAGCTTCCCTGTGGTGCTTAGATGGGTGTTAACCAAATCTTAAGTGCCCAAAGACATGGTTTTGATTGGATGGCTTGGTCTGGTTTAGAGTGAAATTGATTTTCAAATGGTTGTCCCCCCCTCCCCCCCCCTTTAAATCTGTGTGAAGGTGTATATGGCGACGTGATGAGAGTGAAGATCCTGTTCAACAAGAAGGAGAACGCTCTGATCCAGATGTCTGATGGGACTCAGGCGCAGCTAGGTAAGGCCCAGCTAAACTGTCCTGGGAAGGAATACCTCCAACAAATCCAAMAACTAGTTCCAACTGAACCGCAATGTGTAGGGAGTGATGTGCATCTGACAATGATGCTAAAGGGATAAAAATAAATAACCTGAGGTTATTTAGCGATGGAAATATACCCAACCCTTGAATATTAGACTCACAGTGTTTAACCTCTGCTTTTAACAGCAATGAGCCACCTGAATGGCCAGAGGCTCCACGGGAAAGCGCTGCGCGTCACCCTGTCCAAACACACCAATGTTCAGCTGCCCCGCGAGGGCCATGAGGACCAGGGCCTGACAAAGGACTACAGCAACTCACCCCTGCACCGCTTTAAGAAGCCCGGCTCCAAGAACTACTCTAACATATTCCCTCCCTCAGCCACCCTGCACCTCTCAAACATCCCGTAAGTAGACTGGAGGAGTTTCTCCTGCAATCAGTCCCCTGACCCTTTCGATAGCTGCTAATCCTGAGGTACCGCTTTCGTGGTTTGAAAAAAACTCTACAAATGTATTGGTAAACTACTGCTAAAAGCTTATCAAGTTTTACAATGTCTTTCTTTTTAGTCCCTCTGTGGTTGAGGATGACCTCAAGATGCTGTTTGCGAGCTCCGGTGCAATGGTCAAGGCCTTCAAGTTCTTCCAGTAAGTTTTCTTTTTTCCCTCTCAAACAGCCATAKATTTTAACTTTATGTTTTATCTGCTCACGTGTATGATGTCTTTAGGAAAGTCTGTATTTGGAAAGTATTTAGACKCCTCGACGTTTTCCACATTTTGTTACGTTACAGCCACATTCTAAAATAGCGTCATCAATCTGCACACAATACCCCATAATGACACAGCATAAACATGTTTTAGAWTTTTTTTGCAAGTTTGTGTATAAATTAAAAAAATTACGTAAGTATTCAGACCCTTTACTCAGTACTTTGAAGCACATTTGGCAGTGATTACAGCCTCGAGTCATCTTGGGTATGACGCTAAAAGTTTGGCACACCTGTATTTGGGGAGTTTCTCCCATTCTTCTCTGCAGATCCCCTCAAGCTCTGTCAGGTTGGATGGGTAGRGACGCTGCACAGCTATTTTTAGGTATTTCCAGATATGTTCGATCGGGTTCAAGTCCGGGCTCTGGCTGGGCCACGCAAGGACATTRAGGGACTTGTCCAGAAGCCACTCTTGCGTTATCTTAGGCTCGTTGTCCTGTTGGAAGGTGAACCTTTCCCCAGTCTGATGTCCTGKGTGCTCTGGAGCAGGTTTGCATCAAGGATCTCTGTACTTTGCTCTGTTCATCTTTCCCTTGATCCTGACTAGTCTCCCAGTCCCTGCRGCTGTAAAACATCCCCACAGCATGATGCTGCCGCCACCACGCTTCACTGTAGGGATGGTGCCAGGTTTCCTCCAGACATGACGCTTGGCATTCAGGCCAAAGTTAAATCTTGGTTTCATCAGACCAGAGAATCTTGTTTRTCATGGTCAGAGTCCTTTAGGTGCCTTGTGACACACTCCAAGAGGGCTGTCATGTGGTTTTTACTGAAGAGTGGCTTCCGTCCAGCCACTCTACCATAAAGGCCTGATTGGTGCGGTGCTACAGAGATGGTTGTCCTTGTGGAAGGTTCTCTCATCTCCACAGAGGAGCTCTGTCAGTGACCATCAGGTTCTTGGTCACCTCCCTGACCAAGGCCCTTCTCCCCTGACTGCTCAGTTTGGCTGGGTGGCCAGCTCTAGGTAGAGTTTTGGTGGTTCCAAACTTCTTTCATTTAAGAATGATGGAGGCCACTGCGTTCTTGGACCTTCAATGCTGCAGAAATATTTTAGTACCCTTCCCCAGATCTGTGCATCAACACAATTTTGTCTCTGAGCTCTASGGACAATTCCTTCGACCTCCTGGCTTAGTTTCTGCTCTGACATGCACTGTCAACTGTACGACCTTATATAGACAGGTGTGCCTTTCCAAATCATGTCCAATCAATACAAATGACCACAGGTGGACTCCAAGTTGTAGGATCTCAAGGATCAATGGAAACAGGATGCACCTGAGCTCAATTTTGAGTCTCATAGCAAAGGGTGTGAATACTTATGTAAATAAGGCAATTGTTTCTTTTTTGTTATAATTGTGGAAAAATGTCTAAACACTTTGTCATTATGGGGTGTGGAGATTGAGGACATAAAAAAAAAACTAAGACTAACTTAACAATGTGGGAAAGGGAAAGGGTCTAATTCCTTGCTGAATGCACTGTATCTGACCGTGTGAGAAAGGAGTAGTTCACCCAAATAACAAAAAGACATTGGTTTCCTTACCCTGTAAGCAGTCTATGAACAAGGTATGCTAGCAATCCATGCTTTGGTCTAGGTCCCCTGGCACTGTTTCCAAATTCAGAAATGTTAGAATATGTGTCATGAATCCCATTCAAATCATTCGGGCATCATMTCTAAATCATCTGAAAGTATCTAAAATTGATTGTGAAGCTCAACAGTCATTTACAGAGGGTTGGTAATCCAGCCAACTTCCGGAAAGTGGTCAAATCTTTGAAACAAAACTCCACCCCTTCGTTGCCCCAGCAGGTTATGACAGRCTCTGGTCCCATGCTAGACAAAATTGACATTTTGTGGTGCTTTTAATAACCATTTTGCTTCAGCTGGCCACCTATTTGAAAGGATAGCCTTTGAAAATTCCTCATTCCGGAGTCCTTTAGTCGACTCAGTGCATCATTCTGTACAATCTTTTCTAACAATCGCATACTTTATTTTCCTTTCTACCATTTGTCTGTTGTACTAAGTGCTTTTCTAAAGATTGATATTTTAAAATCCATAGGGTCTGATTCACTTAATCCTGTTTAATGCAGCTTTCTGCCCCACTTATTGCAGAACCTTTGCCCCATTTTTAATTTGACGATTGTTTCTTGTGTTATCCTGAAGATCTGGAAAGCGTCACGTCGTCCCCCAACATAAGATGAGATCCTTCTGACTTAGATAACTGCTGTCCAATTTCCAAATAAATAATCCCTGAACTCGCAGCTTCTCACTCTATTCTTAATGTGCACCASTCTGGTTTTAGACCTGAACATGGCATCGTGTTATTGTTAAAATTGCTTAGATCATTATTTTTTTCTGCCTTATTGATAGACCTTTTCCAAGGTCTTCATGGTTGACCATCACATTATCATTTTAAAAGTTGACTGATATAGGCCTGGATCAGGCTTCTTTCAAGTGGTTTGAAAATTCTGTCAGACGGAACACTTCGATTTCTGATGGTGTTAAGTCTAGTTTTCTGGCTATTACTTAATGTGTACCGCAGGGGTCGYTATTGGGACCTGTTCTCTTTACTATTTATATAAATATTTGTCTATCGGTGAAAGTGTTATATTCATCTGTATGCAGACYATGCTGTCATGTATGCAATCGCCCCAACTGTAGACCAGTCGTTGTTAGTTGCAATCTGACTTTTTTGCCTTTATAAAACTTGTACTTAATGTGGGCAAGACTAAATGTTCTTGAATTCTGGCAAAAATGTTTGATGTGCTACATATTTATTGAATGGTTCTCCCATCGATTGGGTTCTTGACTATATTTTTTATTTAAAGTTTTAAACACTGAGCAAGGAAACTAAGATTTAAAGTGGAATTATTTAGAAATATATTTTGCCTCTCCCTAAAAAGCAGATTGTACAGTCAATTTTCCTGCCAGTTCTTGACTAGGCTGACACCATTTACCAGAATGCAGCAGCCGCTACTCTGAAACCTTTTGAATGCTGTCTACCATAGCGCCCTTCGCTTTATCGCAGGTGACTGTTTTAATACTCGGCCCTGTATCAAAAGGTTTGCTAGTCCTCATTAAAGTCCCGTTCACCTCACAATTTTTTATTTAAAAAAACTCTACTACGCTTGCCTGGCTACCCAAACTCCTTGCTCCGGCCAAACGCAATGTAGTACCTCCCTGATGATTTCTTGAATAGAAATCCATTCTAGATCGTCTGACTGTTTCCAAAAACCGATGGGTTGGCCAGAGCCAGAACACACATGGGTAATGCAGCGTTTGAAAATGTGGCTTTGGCACTCTGATTGGTTCGAGGTAATTCAAACGTTTTGTACAACACCCCTCATTTTGACATCACCACAAACATCTTCAATGATGGTAGCCTGACAAAGTGTCTTCAGAAAGTATTCCTACCCTTTAACTTGTTCCACATTTTGTTACAACTTGAATTCAAAATGGACAGTAAAAACATGTTTAAAGAAATACAGAAATATCTTGTTTACATAAGTATGCACATGCCTGAGTCGATGCTTTCTAGAAGCACCTTTGGCAGCGATTACAGCTGTGAGTCTTTCTGGATATGTCTCAGAGCTTTCCACACTTGGATTGTGCAGCAACATCCCATTATTCTTGAAAAYATTCTTCAAGCTCTGTCAAATTAGTTMTTGACCATTGCTAGACAACCATTTTCAGGTCTTGTCGTAGATTTCAGTCAACTGTAACTTGACCACTCTTGGTAAGCAACTCCAGTGTAGATTTGGCATTGTTTTAGGTGATTGTCCTGCTGAAAGGTGAAATCTCGGTCTGGTGGAAAGCAAACCGAAGCAGGTTTTCCTCTAGGATTTTGCCTGTGGTTAGTTCTGTTTTCAATTTTTTTTTATCCTGAAACACTCCCCAGTCCTTAATGATTACACATAACATGATGCAGCCACCATTATGCTTMAAAATATGGAGAGTGGTACTCGGTAATGTGTTGTATTGGATTTGCCCTGAYCATAATTGGTATCCAGGACAAAAAGTTAATTGCTTTGCCACATTTTTTGCAATATTACTTTAGTGCCTTGTAAGCAGGATGCATGTTTTGGAATATATTTTTATTCTGTARAGGCTTCCTTTCACTCAGTCAATTCAGTTAGTATTGTGGAGCAACTACAATGTTGAGCCATCCCTCAGTTTAATGGCTGTSYRWGGAAAAAGCTGTCGCTGTTTTAGTCTCCATTGGCTTAATGATATCCCTTAGCGGTTTCATTCCTCTCCGGCAACTGAGTTAGGAAGGACGCTTGTATCCTTGTGACTGGGTGTATTGATACGCCATCCAAAGTGTAATTAATAACTTAATGCTCAAAGACATATTCAATGTCTGCTTAAACATTTTTTTTTTTTTACCCATCTACCTGTAGGTGCCCTTTGCAAGGCATTGGAAAACAACCCTGGTCTTTGTGGTTGAAATATGTTTGAAATTCACTGTTCAACTGAGGGACCTTTTAGATGATTGTGTGTGGGGTACAGAGATGACGTAGTCATTCAAAATTCATGTTAACTATTATTGCACACAGTCCATGCATCTTATGTGACTTAAGCAKATTTTTACACCTGGACTTATTTAGGCTTGCTGTAAGTGGTTGTATACTTATTGACTAAAGACATTTTAGCTTTCAATTTTTTATTAATTTGTAAAAATAAATCCACTTTGACATTATGGGGTATTGCGTGTAGGCCAGTGACACATCTCATGTTAATCCATTTTAAATGCAGGATTTAACACAACATAATTGTGGAAAAACATCCAAGGGTGTGAATACCTTAAGACACTGTATGTAGCGATCGATAGAGCAGCGTAATAAATAACACCAAACTGGTTAACTGAGGTTCCTCGGGTGTCCACCGAATTGAGTAAATCAGCTTTTAGTCTTAATGCATATAACAGCTGGAACAATTTACAAAGCTCATTACAAGTGAATGTTCTGGTGCTGCTCTGGCAATTTTCGTTTTGAGGACCTAGTAGATGAYGAATGTAACCATTTTTCAAATTGTGTTGTGTGTTTTTTTTTTTTTTACATTGTATTGAATGCCCTCTTTAAAATTGAATTGATTTGTTGTATTAGTGATCGGGGCACCCTTGAGAATGAGGCCCTGGTCTCAATGGGTTTCCCCTGAATTAATAAATAAATGCTAATATTGGTCCTATGACTTGAATGAGATTTGTGCCATAAATGCTTAAACATTAGCACTGTGAAACCGTGCCAGTGAAACATAACTTAAACGAAGGCAAGGATTGTTGCCACACCATGTCCATATACCGCAACAGGGTAAGGAAACCAAAATGTCATTTTGGATGAACTAGCCCTTTGAATGTTTAAGGAAAGGCTGCATATCTGACCGTGTGCAATGTTTTTATTTTTTAGGAAAGACCGCAAGATGGCCTTGGTCCAGATGAGCTCAGTTGAGGAGGCCATAGAGTCCCTCATCGAGTTCCACAATCACGACCTGGGTGAGAACCACCACCTGAGGGTCTCCTTCTCCAAATCTACCATCTGAGGGGTGCAGCCCAAAACGCTACTGCTAATGGGCCGCCCCCATCCCTTCACGACCTCTACTATGTCAAGTTGTGGGGAAGCGACTCTTCAGTCGTGAAGTAGCATCCACCACAGCAATCACTTCCATCATTCCTAGTATATTTATATACGCATATCTATGTAAGTCGACCTATAAACCATATGGAAAAGAAACGTGCACACCCGATTTTACTGGGTAAAAAAGAAAAGTTTTATGTTTCTATCATCTTGCCTTTGCGAGGTAAATTAATTCCTTGCTCTCTGCACCGACAGAAGTAGTTTACACTTGCCTGTCTGATTTAAGAGATTGGCGTAGCCTGAACTTCAGTCTTTTGGTAAATTCCATTGCCCTTGGGTTCCAACACCACTAGGTTCTGAGGTACTTCTGTGACGCCTCATGTCCTCTTTGCCTTCAGATGTTTTCTGTGCCTTACTCCAGAAGTCTTGTGTCCTTCAATTTGATACGTTGGCATTTTACAGCCAAAACAAAATTTAGCTTATCTTCCTCTCTCCAATTCTTGCTTGCGAAGACCAGGTTTACAGCTGATATGGGTTTACCGTTTGTATAAAATGTATTACAAGGTGGTTCATCCCCCCCATGTATTATGAAGGTTTTCTTTTTAGTCTTATTTTAAAAGTAAGATGAGCTAGTTAGTTGGGAAGATTAAATCCACAACTCATTATCTAGCTTTTTTATTTTTTAAATATGTAAACCCCTTGTACCAGGGTTTGATTATTAGTCTTGTTTACTGTATGTCTAGATGTAGGTTTGCATTTTTTATGAAATATATGCAATAAGTTTTGTACAAATCCAGTATTGTACACATTGTTATTCCTATATACTGTTGTAGCTTATAGGTATTGGTCAGTGGTTGCCTTAACGACTGTGCCTTAGCAAAAGGTCTTACTAGAACTTTCCTGATAAGTATGGCTTACAATGTCTTATGATTTGTCTTAATGGCTTGCCTCCTGATGCAGTGGCTGTCTATTTAGTATATTTATACAATTTTGTGATACACTACAGCGCAAAACCAAATAAGGCCTTTCTGCAAGTTATTTTAGCGAACCTGTATACACAGCTTTATTCATAATGCACTGCCACAGAGTTGTGGTAGTCTGCCTGCCCATTATAGCACATTTTACAAGGCTCTTACGGGGATCAGACAAAAGCGGACTATTGTGACTCTGCTGCTGTGAATTATAAAATAAACTTAAGAATTGGAYGCGTCTGTCAGTTGAATGCCAAGATGAATGATGGTTATTTCACATATTTACATGTGCTCCTAAAACAAGAGTGAATACTTTCATATGTCTGTTACTCGGCATAGTGTTTTCAAAGGCCTTATCACAAGGGGTTAGTAGCCTTATTGTACAGGGCTGTGACTTTACCTTAATGCAGTCATTGCTAACGGCAATACGGCACCCTCTTTCTTGGTAGTCTATGGACTGGACTTGTGGATCTGGACAACGTTCAACTTAAATTGAAATCCATTTTGKGTTTTTGGAGAAGTGCCTTTCAAACTAAGCCTTTTTTGGTCTGTTTAGAAACGTATGTTCCTGCCTTAAGTCCCCTCAGGCTCATAGGAAATGCACACATCTGGCATAAATGTAAAGGTCTGCAGTGATTCTGCTACAGTGAAGGTGGACACTGTTGTAGATCACATTTTAAAAGGTAATTATCAGTCTTAATACTTGGACATTCCACATGTGCATAATTTTATATTGGGAAATGTTGAGGTTCTTTCCTCACAATTAATTGCATCAAGTTCCTTATTTTAAATTGGTGCAAAGCAATAGAATTTCAGGGTCATGTGAGGAACCACAGTGCTCAGACATTGTTCGATCACTAGTTTTCTTGAACACCAGTTTATTACATGCTAACCTATTCATAATTGGACTCCAGCAATGCAGAGGATTGACAATTTGTTTGTAGATTACTCAAGAATAAGCGACACTTGTCTCCATATCAATATGTAGCATGTACTGCTATTATAGGTATTTTACTTGCTTTGCATATCCCAGGCCAGGAGTGGATTTCCCAATTATGCAAAATTACACAGCATTTAAAATCATTACAACCTCAATCACTTAACATTAAGATGGCAGGATTTCTTCAAGTGAGGTCATTGTCAGGGGGGTGAAAAGCTGTATATAGTTTATTTTGTACCACAAAGTTGGTATTCAGAAACGATAGGTTTTATATCTATGAAACATGTATATTTTGATTACAGCTTGGGACCTTTCTCTTGAGCCTCTTAGTAAAAAAAACATCACAATTAAATTGTTTTTTTTTTAACATAAAAAATGGGTCCCTTTTGGTCATTAGTGTTGTGTAGCTTAAACTTTTCTTGAAATTGTGCCTTCAATAAATATTTTCACTGCTTTCAATTTGTGATTTACTTTCTTTGGGTTCTGCCATTTTTAGCCTTGCTCATCAGTTGGTTTCCTTCGTTCTCCTGCAAACCATTGGATCTATAGAGGCAACTTATTGTTTCTGAGCCAAATACTTACTCTTGCAAAGAACTGTCGGTCGTGTGTCATACAGTTTTTGGGTTCACCGGTGGTCAAATTAGGTATTTTTGCATGTATTTTGATGAAATGTTGCATTGTATGCTAATGTAACGGATGTGAAATGGCTAGCTAGTTAGCGGGTACGCGCTAATAGCGTTTCAAWRGGTTACGTCACTTGCTCTGAGACTTGAAGTAGGGTTTCCCCTTGCTCTGCAAGGGCCGCGGCTTTTGTGGAGCGATGGGTAACGARGCTTCGTGGGTGGCTGTTGTTGATGTGTGCAGAGGGTCCCTGGTTCGCGCCCGTGTCGGGGCGAGGGGACGTACTAAAGTTATACTGTTACACTAAGTACTGGCAAAATTTGGGGAGCAACTTCTAACTGCGTTTTGTAGTTGCTTGCAAGTTGTATTTAATGTAATGGGTGCCAGGCCCTGTGTTTTTCCCTGACCAGGAAAAGGTGTGGCTATAACTACGACCCAGAGTTTTTCCTGGTTAGACAGACCAAACAAAAATAAACTCACCATGCAAAAATGTCATAGCAGTTAAGGGAAATTMGAATAAATTAATTAGGCCCATATCTATGGATTTCACATGACTGGGAATACAGACATGCATCTGTTGCCCACAACAAAAAAAGTAGGGGCATGGATCAGAAAACCAGTCCGTATCTGGTGACCACCATTTACCTCATGCAGCATGACTTCTCCTTCGCATAGTTGATCCGGCTGTTGATTGTGGACTGATGTCCCACTCCTTTTCCCTGCCTGTGCGAAGTTCCTGGATATTGGCAGGAACTGGAACACGCTGTCATACACGTCGATCCAGAGCATCCCAAACATGCTCAATGGGGGACATGTCTGGTGAGTATGCAGGCTATAGAAGAACTGGGAAWTTTTTTCAGCTTCCAGGAATTCTGTATGGATCTGTGCATTATCATGCTGAAACATGAGGTGATGGCGGCGGATGAATGTCACAAATGGGCCTCAGGATCTCGTCACGGTATCTCTGTGCATTCAAACTGCCATTGATAAAACACAATTATGTTTGTTGTCCGTAGCTTATACCTGCCCATACCATAACCCCACCGCCACCATGGGGCACTCTGTTCACAATGTTGACATCGGCAAACCGCTCACCCACGACACCATACACGCTTTCTGCCATCTGCCCGGGACAATTGAAATGGATTCATCCACGAAGAGCACACTTCTCCAGCGTGCCAGTAGCCATGGAATGTGAGCACTTCGAACTGCAGTCAGGTCGAGACCCTGGTGAGCTTCCCTGAGATGGTTTCCGCCAGTTTGTGCAGATGTTCTTCAGTTGTACAAACCTACAGTTTCATCAGCTGTCCGGTGGCTGGTCTCAGCTGATCCCYCATGTGAAGACGCCGGATGTGGAGGTCCTGGGCTGGAGTGGTTAAATGTGGTCTGGGAATTTGAGAACGGTTGGACATACGGCCAAATTTTCTAATGTGACATTGGCTTATGATAGAGAAATTAACATTACATTCTCTGGCAACAGCTTTGTTGGACAATCCTGCAGTCGGCATGCCAATTGCACTCTTCCTCAAAACTTGAGACGTCTGTTGCATTGTGTTGAGACAAAACTGCACATTTTAGTGGCCTTTAATTACCCCCAGCACAAGGTGCACCTGTGTAATGATCATGCTGTTTAATCAGCTTATTGATATGCCACACCTGTCAGGTGGATGGATTATCTTGGCAAAGGAGAAATGCTCACTAACAGGGATGTAAACAAATTTAGCTAACACAATGTGGCATTGGAACACAGGAGTGATGGTTGCTGATAATGGGCCTCTGTACGCCTACTGTATGTAGATATTCCATTAAAAATCGTCTGTTTCCAGCTGCAATAGTCATTAACGTCTACAGTGTATTTCTGATCAATTTGCTTTTCTTTCTAAAACAAGTTAATTTCTAAGTGACCCCAAACTTTTGAATGGTAGGGTATATATATATATATATATATATATATATATATATGAATATATAAATTTTAAACTTTATTAGAAGGGATTTCTCCGTTTTTAAAGTCACTTTTTGGTGAGCCTACAAAACGTATTAGATCATCTTGAAATTCTGTGCTGATTGGATTTTATATTTGAAATTATAAGCTATTTTATTACATTTTTATAATGTCCCCAAACATTGTAAATGAAGGTACCTCACAGTAAAATAGAGGTACAACCATAGAGGTATGTGTTATATATCTATGCAAGAATATTTATGAGTAAGAATATGTATTAAGTATTTGTTCTTTCCGGACACGAACACCCGTGACCATAGAATTAGGAATTCATTTAATCGGATATCTATGCCCGTGACACTGTACACGTCACTAACAGGAACTTGGCATTTCCTGGTTGTACTTATCGAAACCACTTATGCTTACAACAAAATGCTCATGTGAAGTTGCTGTTATCGCCATTGAAACGGTTTAATTATAGTGTGCTAGTCCGTTTTTATAGTGTAAGCCGACAACGAAAATGCAATTTCAAGGAGTCATGAGGATTCTTTTACCGATGTTGTGGGCTATTTCAACCTTCGCAGACGAAAAAACGAAGTCGTCAACAACAACAGGCATTACTGCTACTGGCATCACCAAGCATGTCACGAATTCGAGTGCCAGTAACACGACGTCCAAGAACAATCATAGCAAAATTTTCAACTCTTTCGAGGTAGATAGTTCAATGATACAAAGGGCCTTGTACGTCCTTATTGGAGTCACCACCATTGGCGTGTTCTATTTCCTCGTGAGAGCTGTGCGGTGAGTAGAACAAGCTGATGATGTTGATGAAGACCGACCATTATCTATTGGTAGCAATCGTTGAGTACTTTTTTTTRCTCTCCACTCGAGCTTTCAATGTCCGTGCGTGACTTTTAATTAATTATGTTATGTTTAGGCTGAAGAAAAGAACAACCTCTAAGAAGAAGTATGGGCTGTTGTCAAACTATGATGACAGTGTTGAGATGGCTGTGCTGGAGAGTGATGAGGAGGATGACACTGTATATGAGGCCAGGTCCCTGAGAAGGTGAGTGATCTAATAACAAGTAGATGCATCATCCACTAGTGTTGCTCATCATATACAAATCCCATTCCTTTGCAAGTTTACATTGTAAGTTTGTATGACACTGAGACTAGAGATTGCGAAAGTGCAAACTTGAAATACCTCAAACACAAGAACAGTAAGCCTACCTCAAATAACCTTAAAGGACAGTTGTTATTATGTACCATCCATATTTAACATGTTATTGTGTGAAAATGTGCAGTGAATCAGTTTCACCTTTTAACCTTAGTGTCGTCATTGATCATTGGGCTCCTGAGTGGCGCAGCGGTTTAAGGCACTGCATCTCAGTGCTAGAGGTGTCACTACAGACCCTGGTTTGATTCCAGGCTGTATCACAACCAGCCGTGATTGAGAGTCCCATAGGGCGGCGCACAATTGGCCCAGCGTCGTCCGGGTTTGGCCGGGGGTAGGCCGTCATTGTAAATAAGAATTTGTTCTTAACTGACTTGCTTAGTTAAATAAAATAAATAAAAAATGTATTTATTTAACTTCTTCTGTTTGTCTTTGTCTTGTATTTATCAGATGAGTCTGGATCTTTTCAAATAACACACATTGGACTGGGGAAAGAATGGAGACATTCCTAAGATGCATTTTTCAACTGTTATTAAGGCATATTTTTKTTTTTCTTTTTCTCTTGGACCTGAAAAAAGGAAAACTGGCTTTCAAAATGACTGCTCTATCCTCCGGTGAACACTTATTTTGTCTAGCTGCCTGGGTATGAAAAAGACATGGTGTTTTTGATGACCAAATAAACTTACCTTTTGATTCTAACTATGAAGAGGAGGAAATAGGATTTGTAACATAACAGGGGTCTAATGCCAAAGTTGCTTAATGTGACCAGGATAATTCTTCAAATCCCCCTGTGCCCACCTTGAACTGTGCATAACAAACAACGAAAGATCTCTTCTAATCATCAACACGGATCCTCAATTTCCCGGTCGATGTGGTGTTGCCAAGGTTTTGTTTCTTTGTCTCCTGACAATATTCTGTTGCCATGGCATCCTATATATTTTGATGTCTACCTTGAATCATACCTGGACCATTAGTTAGGCTAGTAGCTAATAGCCTGATTAGTGAGTGCGCTTACAAACTACTGTAAACTAAGCTAGCCTACCAATATCCCCAACCCAGTTTGTACTATGCACCCGCACATGAATGTTGTACTGTAGGATGTACCTGCTCTATTTGGTAAGCTAGACCTAATAAGTTTGTAATACTTTCAAGAAATGAGTTGCTGAAAAAGCAAGACTTAAGCCAAAAATGCTGACAATCTTAGACCGTATGGAATGTGTCTAATTATAGCCCCATATTTATGCAGGCTAATCAATATGCAATTCCACTGGCGATTGAAAAATCCATCCCTTCCCCTCTGTTTAAGCTACCTGTAACTGTAGAAGAAGCACCTATAATAATTTGTTAGGCCTACTCATATCAGTTAAACTGTAATTTCAGGTTTTGGTTACCAGTAATTTCACAATGCCAACCCATTGTTTTCAAATCCACCTAACAGTAAATTATCTCATGTGTTCTGAYAACCTTTGCTTTTTTTTCTTCAAAAACAACACATTTCAGAGCTTGTTCTTTCTCCTAAATACATGGTTGCTGTTGACTGTAAAATCTACTGTAATTTGTCCATAGACAGTTTGCTGTTGCATTAACACAAGCTACTAAATGAACATGAAAGGGTCCACACAATCTATTTTTTTTTTAATATATAGCCTTTTCCAACCTGGTTAGTCAAATTTAAGGTTTTGAATTTATTGTGGTGTCTTAATTTTCCATACCATGCTCAAGTTGCAGAAAGAGGATCCCTGCATAAGTATTTGTCACTACCGTGCTTGCTTCATAGCAATTCCCAGGGGACAATGAATACAATGTCACACATTGATTTATAAATTGAAACATCTTGGTTAATCGTGCCTCCATTTCCGGGAGATTACTGCATTATAGTTTACGTTCCTGATAATCAGAATAAACACACAGGCAAGAGATTTATCTTAAATGAGCATCAACCCCACTGAAAATCCCCCCAGGTGTCCCTCTGGATTTAGCCTATTGGAAATTGATTGTAACCTTCAAACAATGTCAATGTCTGTACTAGAAATAGAGTCATATTTTCTAAGAATTTTAATGCGAGCTGGTCCTGAGCTCAAAACAACTGCCAAATCACTCCTTTCCCTCGTCATATGATTTGTTTCCTGAAGGTGGTTTTCTGTCTGCATTCCTTTGTCTGTGCAAATCTTGTATTTAACGGGGGCAAGGTCAGTCATATGATAAAGACCTCAGCGAACGAAGGCTTCAATAAAACTTCTATGCTTTGACTGGATCTAACAAATATCATGGTTAATTTCTTGCCTTCGTCTATGAACTGTATGTACGTTCTGATCAGCAATATCATTCCTTTGTCAATACTGTGGCCTGTGTGATAGAGAAGTCCCAGTCYTGTTTTGAATGAGGCCAAAGTGTATGTACTGTATCTTTGTGTGTATTGAGTCTTGTATTCTCTGTTGATTTAATGACTAGTAGTGCTGTGTTGATGCTGCAGGTCTGAGGCCTTCTGGTTGGTTGGTGGTGGGATCCTTAGGCTGTTACGGTTGGCTCTTTTCACATAATGTTGAAAATAAAAAATAAATCAACGTGAGAGTAGCTTGTTTTGCTCCACATTGTGAAGGTTCTAACTCTCTTTCCATTATCTTTATAGTATGCCATTTGAGATAACAAACTGTATACACGACAGGATAGGAGCTATTGAAACAGCTGCAATTTAGGAGWTGTATTGAATGCAGTGTCAATTAGATTCATTCACATAATATGGTGAATTCAAATGGTGTGGTCCCCAATTCTCCTTCACATGACAATTATTTAGTGTGTTCATTACAAAGAATTGCCACCAGGTGGTATCCTAACTCCACTAGTTCCAGTTACAATACCCAAACTGCCAAGCTTCCGCTTAGCACCATCTCTGCTCAGACAGGCCTAGAAGTTAAGAATGTTACCACGTTCGTGTGTTTCATTATATGTTCTCTAATGGGGTATATTTTCTCTACTCCCATTAGTCCTCTCTGACCCATCATCATTATAGCAGTTCATCCTACTGCTCAGTAAATTCTCATCTGAATATCCAAAGCATCATTTGGCTGTTTTTATACAAGGATGTAATGAATATTGCTTTCTTTCCAGATATATTTTAGGTAGGCACAAAATTGTTTTGGAAGGCAATCACACAAAATGTATTTTTAAACCAATATTTGTTAAGTTTTATCCTTACATCAGAACTTATTGAGGAAATCAGAGTATTTTTTCACTTACTTTCCCTTTAACTGTTTGAAGAAAGTTGTATGGCTGGTTCACAGGACAACAGATAATGGTGTTGTAAAGCGGCCAGGTATTACAAGTAGCCTAAGTGTAGGAGGAAATGGCGCGTGTAACAGCCAATATACCCTATATTCACAAATAGTTAATCTCCCTCTCTCCTCCTTGTCAGTCCCTCTGTATATCAGTTGGAGAGGAGTCTAGCAATGCCAGGTGCACCCAGTGTGTGTCATCCTGGCCTGGGCTGCATATGCTTTTCCAATTACCTCTGTTAAACTCCACTGTGACATCCTCGCTCGATGCAAACATCCGAGACCCGGTCCCAGCCCAGAAGAGGATTTGCATTGGGTAATTCCGGTTGACTCGTGTCAACGGCAATTTGCTGCACTCCAAAAAATGTGGAGAAGCGAGCCAACAAGGGGAACGAATGCCATTGAGTGGCACAGCTGGAGCTGCGAGAAATTGTCTCCAAGAAATTTCACTGGAAATCCAATGACTGAAGCATGAAAATCTGATATTTAAAAGGGAGCGGAAGGGAAGAAAGAAGAGCAAAGACAGAAATGAATTTATTGCAAATCCAACTGTGGGAKCGTATGGCCTGGGCTGGATCCTCTCTGCATTTCAATGAAGAAGAGAAACCGCCCAAGTGATGTTGATCATTCTTATTTTCTTTATCCTGCGTCATTCCGCACTCCATCTCCTTTCAGAATCTTCTGTCGGCTTTCTTCTTACTTTTCACAAGCCGTTTTCAACACAGCAGAAATAATTTAAAGCAACTTTTTGAGCCTGTAATACATATGGGGGGGGGGGGGATACATTGTGCTTTTGGATACACACTCCATACTGTGAGTTACTTCTGTAAGGCCCACTTCAGTCCCTCAGCTTTTGGCTGTAGCACACTGGCTAAGAGGGAACACTGTTCCTATCAGATTATGCTGAATCTTATACAATGTCCTACAGTCTACACTCATTGATTGTCCTGTTTTCTGCACAAGAGAGGGGTTGATAAGATAGAGAAAGCCTTTTCCTAGAGCAGGGGTACGGGCTGATTTTTGTCGGAGCGGATGGTTGCGGGGCTGGAAACGTAATTATAATTGTACACTGCAAATTCACTACAACTAAGCCCAATAAGAGATTGTATTTTAAAATACCAATAATTTCATACCTTGATTACATTGAGACATTACCATAAATGTACATTTTCTTTATTCGAGTGAACACTTGGGAGCAGATTTCCCCCCCCAAAAATTCAAACTTTTTAGGGTGCCCCAAAAAATCACTTGCGTGCCAGTTCTGGCACGCGGGCCACTTGTTGCCGACCCCTGTCCTAGAGTGATGGATGACATCCCTAGAACTAAAATATGTTACTGTATATCTCATTCTTCCTATGATTATAGTATACGTATGATTAGTCATTTCAATAATATTTCATCTGCTGTGAAAGGGAGTTTAGAAAACCTGTTTACAGAGTTAGGGATCGGGCCTACCTCTCGAGTTCTCTCAAACTGAAACCAGAAGCTTACTGTATCTATGGTACGTTTGGGGATTATGTCTGGCTGTATCTATTTATACAATATTGGCCCTGTTGAACTTGTGTGTGATATTCTGTCTTGCTACGGAAACTGTAGCAGAAAAAGCTTCAGTCAATTTCACAAGCAGTGTCGCCCCCAGTATCTTGTGTGGCTCCTACTGTGTGGCCCAAGGCACAGCTCTACCAGCCGGCACTGTGTGTGATGAGACTAGACGTGAGATGATAGTCCTTTRTCCACTCACTCGGAGGTCATTCCCAGCCACAGGAAAGCCCCCTCAGAAGCAAGAGATGCAGAGGCAGAACTCGAGCACTCTCTCTTTCCTCTTCCTTTACTTTCTATTGAACCCTCCCTCTCTCCTTCTCCCCATCTCCCTCCGCTGTCTCCTGCCCACACACTCTCGCTTCCCATCTCGCTCCCCATCTTTCTCCCCTTTCCACCCACTTTTTCAAGTCAGAGGAGACGCTCGCTCCTGACCTTGCTCAATGCTTGAGTGGCTGGGCTGCTCCTGGCTGCTGGAGCGCTACTGGGAGACATAATAAACGGCGCCCTTTTCATCTCCGACACAAAGAACGAAGAGAAGAAGATTCCGGGGGCCTCAAAGGAAGTCTCCCGAACAAAGGAGACCTGAACTGAATAGATCTGCAAAGAGGAGAGTGGCAGGATGGGAGGTAGGGGAGGGGGAGCAAACTTTACTTCCATAAACACACACACAGACACACACACTCACAAAAGGGGGTAATGGTGATGATTGGTTATGTTAATTGTTTTGGTTGATGGTATTTCGGGGTTTGTTCTCGAGGCTTATTCACACTGGGGTTGGCCGATAGAAGCACAGAGGCTAAACTTCAAAGGGTACAGCCTGCATTTCAGGGGCATCATTTATCCACCCAGTACTCCCCCTATAATGTTCCACGTGCAGTAGGCCATATTTGGTTCTTGGTGTGAGGATAGGGAAATCAACCCTTATTAATTGGATTGATTCATTGTAAAGGTGTAATGCTCACTCCCGGACCTGGTGGATATTGTGCCACAGTGGAGTTGAACACACTATCTATCAGTGGTTCTTTATTCATGGCACAGAGCGATTGGTGTGGCACTTTAACTCCTGTTTTTTTTGGACTGACATTTAGGGCCTGCTAGCGACTGCTTGGGAATAACTGGAACCGTGATGTGTGGAGGAGTAGAATTCGTTTGAATATCCACGGAGCCTGTATGCCTACCTGTATTTGCTCGTGTCACTTTCTCTCCACAAAAGGAGAGTGGCAGGAGGGGAMAGGGGGATCCTGAGCAAACTTCACTTCCATAAACACACACAAAATGGGGGGTGATTTATCTTTTTACCATTTTTTACCATTTTGTTTTTCCACAGCACCCCACAAATAACACCACACACACACACACACACACACACAAAAGCCCACTATACAACACATTTCCCAAGGTGATTGCCTTCGGAAAGTATTCAAACCCCTTGACCTTTTCCACATTTTGTTACATTACAGTCTTACTCTAAAATTGATACCCCATACTGACTAAGCAAAACTGACTAGCTGACTAACAGCTTTTTAGAAATTATTGCAAATGTATAAAAAAAACGATCACATTTTCATACCCTTTACTCAGTACTATGTTGAAGCACCTTTGACAGCGATTACAGCCTTGAGTCTTCTTGGGTATGATGCTTTAAGCTTGTCACACCTGTATTTGGGGAGTTTCTTCCATTCTCTGTAGATCCTCTCAAGCTCTGTCCGGTTGGATGGGGAGCGTCACAGCACAGCTATATTCAGGTCTCTCCAGAGATGTTAGATCGGGTTCAAGTCCGGGCTCTGGCTGGGCCACTCAAGGACATTCAGAGACTTGTCCCGAAGCCAATCCTGCGTGGTCTTGGCTGTGTGCTTAGGGTCATTGTCCTGTTGGAAGGTGAATTTTCACCCAAGTCTAAGGTCCTGAGTGCTCTGGAGCAGGTTTTCATCAAGGATCTCTGTACTTTGCTCCATTCATCTTTCCCTCGATCCTGACTAGTCTCCCAGTCCCTGCTGCTGAAAAACATCTCCACAGCATGATGCTGCCACCACCATGCTTCACCGTAGGGATGGTGCCAGGTTTCCTCCAGACGTGACACTTGGCATTCAGGCCTAAGAGTTTAATCTTGGTTTCAGCAGACCAGAGAATCTTGTTTCTCATGGTCTGAGAGTCCTTTAGGTGCCTTTTGGAAAACTCCAAGCGGCCTGCACTAGGAAGATTCTTGGTGGTTTCAAACTTCTTCCATTTAAGGATGATGGAGGCCACTGTGTTCTTAGACCTTCAATGCTGCAGAATTTTTTTGGTACCCTTCCCCAGATCTGTGCCTTCACAAAATCCTGTCTCTGAGCTCTACAGACAATTCCTTCAACCTCATGGCTTGGGTTTTGCTCTGACATGCACTATCAACTGTGGGACTTTATACAGACAGGTGTGAGCCCTTCCAAATCATGTCCAATTAATTGAATTTACCACAGAATTTACCACTCCAAACAAATTGTAGAAACATCTCAATGATGATCAATGGAAACAGGATGCACCTGAGCTCATTTGAACTCTCATAGCAAAGGGTCTGAATACTTATGTAAATAAGCTATTTCTGTTTTTCATTTGTAATACTATTGTGTGTAGATTGATGAGGAAAAAAATGTAATTTAATCTGTTTTTGAACAAGGCAGTAATGTAACAAAATGTGGAATAGTCAAGTGCACTGAATACTTTCCAAATGCACTGTATTGTTTCCAAATTCTGTCAAACACTTCTGGGTTTTTGTTTAACTTTATAATGTAAAAAATCRAACGGTATGTAGCTGGATAGTTCAGTCCTCCAGTTTGTTATAGAGGGTAAATATTTTTTAATCGATGGCTATAAAAAGGTTTTTGCAACAATTAGAACTAGATTACAAAACTTTCTCTATTGATCACCAATATATGAATTTCCCAACAGACATAATCGTGGAGATGGATGGATATAAATTCCTAGACAAAATGAAATGATAGCACATGCATTATCCCAAAATGGTGTCAGTTTATTACAGGACCACAGCATGTGTAATAAGGTTCCTTTGTGTATCTCCAACAGAGATGTGACATTTCTGGGTGTATTACATGCATTCTGGCAGGAGTGTAGTAAGTCCAATGAATTATCTTCAATTGCAGTATTTTGTCTTAGGTTGTAGGAGCAGGTATGAACATTTTCACATCTGTGACCAAATGGTTCTCCTCAATCTCTTCCTTTTAGATCTGTTGTCAATTATTTCCTTGTAGGTTCTGAACCATCAGGTAAAGTTTCAATCAACCCTTGATCTAACTTGGCAATTCACTTCTTRGGCGTAGCAGCTTTTTTCAGTATTRTMTTCTGTTCTAGATGCTTTAGATTCATCCAGATTCTGTTGAAGCGATTGAATAACATTTCTGAGTTGTAAGAACTTAAAGAAATCGGCTTTGGAAAATCCCAATCTTTCTTGGAATTGATTGAATGACAGTTGAGATCCA
>NC_036856.1:7780006-7786774 GCF_002910315.2 Salvelinus sp. IW2-2015 | reverse complement strand
ATTTGTACAATAGCTTAATCCAGGAAATAAATACCGTACCAAAACCAAACTTTTTTAAGACTGCCACCAAATATGAACATTCCATCCTATCGAATGCTTTTTCAGAATCTATTGACACTGCCACTTGTGGAGCGTTTAAGTTCTTGGTATGATGGATAATATWGAAAAAACGGCAGAGATTGTCTGAAGATATCCTGTTCTGAGTGAATCAACTTTTGTATTACTGTTTCTATGCGAAAAGCCAATACCTTAGCAATAATTTTGTATTCCACATACAAGAGTGATACTGGGTGGAAAGATCGCATGACAATGGATCCTTATCTTTCTTTTTAAGTAGGGTGAAAGGCTTTGGTAATTTGGACGAAAGTGTCTATAAAATTACACAGGGAATCCAAGATGTCCACTATCATCCCAGTGCAAAWGAAAGGGAAAGTAACTGAACTGAATGACCACCGACCTGTGGCACTCCAATCATCATGAAGTGCTTCGAGAGGCTAGTCAAAGACCACATCACCTCATCCCTCCCCGACATACTCAATCCTCTCCAATTTGCCTACCGCCCTGACGGATCCATTGACAAGGCAATCGCCATTGCACTGCACACTGCCCTCACCTACCTGGACAAAAGGAATGCATATGTGAGTATGCTGTTCATTGACTACAGCTCAGCCTTCAATACCACATTGCCCTCCAAGCTCACCAAAAAGGTCACGGCCTTGGGACTGAACTCCTCCCTATGTCACTGGGTCCTGGACTTCCTAATAGGCCGTGCCCAGGTGGTGAAGGTAGGCAACATTACCTAGTCCACACTGATCCTCAACTCGGGGCCCCACAAGAATGTGTCCCCCTGTATACCAACGACTGCGTGGCCTCACACAATTCGATCTCCATCATCAAGTTAGCTGACGACATTACATTTACATTTACATTACATTTACTGACATGACAGTAGTAGGCCTGATTACCAACAACAACGAGAAAGCCTACAGAGAGGAGGTAGGCACTCTTGACGGCATGGGGCCAGGAAACAACCTCGCCCTCAACGTCGGCAAAACAAAGGAGCTGATTGTGGACTTCAGGAGGAACCAGTCTGGGCACGCCCCCATCCTCATCAACAGGGCTGGTGTGAAGACTTCCTCGGCGTATCCCATTTCGAAGAAGCTGAAATGGTCAAACCACACGGACACCGTGGTGAAGAAGGCACGACAGTGATTCTTCAACCTCAGGAGGCTGAAGAAATTCGGCCTGTCCCCTAGGGCCCTCAGTGTTCTACAGGAGCACCACCGAGAGAATATTGTCGGGCTGCATCACAGCCTYATACGGCAACTCCACCGACACTAACAGCAAGGCTATACAGAAGGTGATACGCTCAGCCAAAATTGGTTGCACACTGCCTGCCCTCCAGGACTCCTACAAGAAGATCATCAAGGACCTCAGCCACCCGAGCCACGGCCTGTTCTCCCGCTTCCATCACTCAGACGCAGGCAGTATAGGAGCATTATGGAAAAAAACTGTCAAGACTGGCCAATAGCTTCTAGCCCCAGACCATCAGGCTYCTGAATAGCCACCACCAGGCAGCTACCTACACCCCCCCATAAAAATGTAACAGTGTTACATTCACTTCTCTTTTTGACCTGCACTGTTGGAGCTCAGAGCTTAAGAATTTCACTGTACCTTGCAATTACATCTTCAAGACCCTGTGCATGTGACTAATAAACTAATCTAATCTAATCATTACCAAGAGATGGTTCACTTTAGGGATGGGCATTAGACATTTTTGGACTGTTTGAGTACTCAGTGTTTTTTTGTTGTTGAGTACTTCCCCACCAGCTATTTTTAGAACACAAGGCCCACACTGGAAGACAAAAAGACAAAGAATGTGCTCATTATCTATATGGTAACAGTGTGCATCGATGCATAATTTATCATAACCATTACAGATAACAAATCCTAATTGATAAATTGCCCCYTATATATTAAGTCAATAGAAAAACAAGTTCCATTTTAACATTAATTTATTGAAAGCGTAATATCAACTGGATATATTATATCGTGGAGCACACTCTTTAAAAAGGCAGTAACCTCAGCAAATGCGCTGGTTGTAGAAGCCTATGGCTCGCATGGCGCTTGTTGTAGAAGCCTATGGCTCTCAGGCGCGGTTGTATAAGCCTATGGCTCTGCAGTGGCGCTTGGTTGATTAAGCCTATGGCTCTGCAGTGCGCTTGTTGTAAAGCCTATGCTCTGCAGTGCGCTTGGTGTAAAGCCTATGGCGCTGCAGTGCGCTTGTTGTAGAAGCCTATGGCTCTGCAGTGGCGCTTGGTTGTAGAAGCCTATGGCTCTGCAGTGGCGCTTGGTTGTAAAGCCTATGGCTCTGCAGTGGCGCTTGGTTGTATAGCAGCTATGGCTCTGTAGTGCGCTTGGTTGTAGAAGCCTATGGCTCTGCAGTGGCGCTTGTTGTATAAAGCCTATGGCTCTGCAGTGGCGCTTGGTTGTAGAAGCCTATGGCTCTGCAGTGGCGCTTGGTTGTAGAAGCCTAAGGCTCTGCAGTGGCGCTTGGTTGTAAAGCCTATGCTCTGCAGTGGCCTTGTGTATAAGCCTATGGCTCTGCAGTGGCGCTTGGTTGTAGAAGCCTATGGCTCTGCAGTGGCGCTTGTTGTATAAGCCTATGGCTCTTGCAGTGCGCTTGGTTGTAGAAGCCTATGGCTCTGCAGTGGCGCTTGGTTGTAGAAGCCTAAGCTCTGCAGTGGCGCTTGGTGAGACTATGGCTCTGCAGTGGCGCTTGGTTGTAGAAGCCTATGGCTCTGCAGTGGCGCTTGGTTGTAGAAGCCTAAGGCTCTGCAGTGGCGCTTGGTTGTAGAAAGCCTATGGCTCTGCAGTGGCGCTTGGTTGTATAACCTATGGGCTCTGCAGTGGCGCTTGGTTGTATAAGCTATGGCTCTGCATGGCGCTTGGTTGTAGAAGCCTATGCTCTGCAGTGGCGCTTTGGTTGTAGAAGCCTAGGCGTCTGCAGTGGCGCTTGGTTGTAGAAGCCTAGCTCTGCAGTGGCGCTTGGTTTGTAGAAGCCTATGGCTCGCAGTGCGCTTGGTGTAAAGCCTATGGCTCGCAGTGGCGCTGGGTTGTAGAAGCCTATGGCTCTGCAGTGGCACATCCTTGTTTTGTTCATTTAGCAGACCAGACACCTTTATTTTCTGAGCCCTTATTACAGTCAAGACACACCTGTTTTATTGTAAAAGAAAAACATGATGTACTATAACAGAATAAAATAGACAATCTGTCTTTTTGATATACAGATGTTTGATTTAGTTTACTCTTCCTGTTCTTTGGAATTTTCTAATTGGATGAAGAATTTCACATTGAACACAGCATGGGGATGAATTACGGCCACGACATCTGTTTGGTGAGTAAGCCTAAGCATGAAAATATGCTCTTTGTCTTTATCAAACTAATGTTTTTGCATATAGTCTAGGCTAACCAATTCTAAATGGCCCTAGCAGTTTGCAAATTACCCTAAGCGGAAAATAGACAGGACACAGTTATTCCAAAACCGCAGTGCTCYTTGTTGGAACACAAATGTACTTACTTCAGTCAACCTGTCCATTTTGAATTTGTGATGAAACTGTTGTCATTTGGCAAGGAATGTAGCTTGTGTGTCCCATCAGTTAGATACGTTTTTGTAGGCATTTATTTCTGTAGGCCTTAAGGGAGATTGTGTGTGCAATCAGCGTATAGATGGAGCGATCAGAACGCAACTMAGTGAGTGAGACATGGATGAGAAAGGGAATTTAGGGAGAACTGTGTGATGTTTGGSTTGGTTTATTTTTTGTTGTGCCCCTCAAATGCACATATACAAATGGAATACTAGTCAAAGCAAATTAACGTTGTCTTCAAGACAAAATTACTATCTCTGGTTAAAGATCGAGTTTTGACGTCCATTCGAGTACTTGATTACTCATGTCCATCCCTAGTTCACTATATCCTCCTTTGAACTTTTGTGTTTTCTTTCTMTCGTGGATTGTCTGTTCTAGTATTTCTAATTATTTATGGGTCTTCTTTTATTATGTGATGAGTACGACAATAATACAACCTCTCATATATGCTTTAAGAGCTTCCCAGACAACAGTTGGGCATACTTCCTCTACATTTATTTCCAAAAYCATGTCTATCTGTGTGTTGAGATATGAGGTTAACTCCTGGGCCCAGTTGCATAAAACATCTGAAGTGTTTCCCTTAAGAGTTTACCTTAAGGAATAATTTCCCCTTACCTAAGGGAATTGTTTAAGYGCGTTGCATAGAGCCCCTCAAATATTTCCTCAGGTAATAGCATACATAAGGGGTTTTACAGTAGTTTGAAGGCATATATGTTAGAAAGAGTATCTGGTTACCATGGAGACAGGCTGATTCACTGACTAAAGGTCTCCTCAAAGAGATCGCTTTCATTTTGTGAGAAAATAGGACAGGATAACCAAATTGCTTCAGAAGATAATACATCACGTTTCTTGTAGTTKATTTTTTCCTCAACTTGTTTATATCAATTTCTAGTAAGTCAAGCTAGCTAACAGAGTACCTATAGCTACTAGCCAGCTAGCTTTGTAGCTATGGATTGTGCACCTTCCATTTTTTAGCTAAGTAACGTAAACTCACTCACTTTTGTACATCGCCTTGGTCCGTACAATTTACCTTATTTTAGCGCCCCGAAAATGTAATACTTCCAGATCAACTGTAATGTCAATACCATTGTAAAGCACAATTTCTCCCCTTTCCAACAGAATCAATTACATGACCCCCACGCTGCCCGTTTCTGCATGATTCAAGAAGGCAATGAGCCCCGTCGGGTCTTTAAAAAAAATGGCGGGTGGGGAAGCGAAACTAATGCGTGATAGTGAGAAGGAGAGAWGTTGTGTGGGAAAATTGCTTTTTTTCACTCGATCTGTACAACTTATCACCTTATCGCCTCTAAAATGTAAATAAAACACTATAAAGAGTTTATATAATGTGTCATTACATACCTATTTGAAAGTTTGTGTCGAATTTGAATCGGGTTTTTAGGGCGGTGCTAAAGTGATTTTCAGAAGTAAACAGCGGCTTTGAGAATGATGATCGCATGCAGTGATGATGCAAAAAATGACTAGGTATCCCCCTTACCCCCGTCACTGTCCATTTCTTGTTTTTAAAGGATGAGAGAAGTGCTACACCTGGTGGAGAGATTGTAAGACAGAAATAGTTGCTTTATGCGTGCTGTACGTTACGGCATGACACGTCACGATGTAACGGAGGGTACGTTTTTTCAACTTTTCTCCAATACTATAGAGCCATTACCATGTCGTTCAACGCTTGAATAGAAACGTTGTTCACACACCAGATTTTGAAGTCAACACAGTCGCTACAGTCCCATTAGTTTTCTTTGTAGCCTTGTTTGAATGTTGCGGTTGCGCACATTTGTARGGAATGGGGTGAGTTTACGTTAGCTAGCTAGCTGGTTGATGTTTTCCTTTTGTAACCCTAGCAGATTAAAGCAACATTTACCTCCACAAATGCTGTTTACATTGATATCCATATTAAATGATGCTGTTAAGGGACCTCACCCTTACCTGTTTCACTTAATTTAAGGGGGAAATTCACCTTAAAATGTTTTGTGCAACTGACTTAAAGTTAAGGAAACGTTAAGGGAAAAGATAAGGGGGAAATTAACTTAAGGTGTTTTATGCAACCGGGCCTTGAGCTTTAACATGAATGACAATAGGCTATGGTCCGTAATTATTATAGGAAGGTATTGACATTCAGAAACACAGTCAATTAATGAAAAGTTTACTATAAAAAAGTCCATTGTTGAATAAGAGTTGTGGAGGTGAGAGTAATAGGAGTATTATCTTTCAGTTCGATGTTGATCTCCACAGTTCACATAGACCCATCTCTTTGATGTTGTAGTTTGTATGGTCGAGTGGTATCCAGATGTTCATACCGTCATACCATTTCTGTACCATACCTGGGTATACAGTTTTACCACTATTAAAAAAATCATAATAATTTATATATATATATATATATATATACATTTGAGAATGTTATATGGGGGGGGATTTTAATTGTGTGCGGGATGCAACTCTAGACAAGTCATCAACTAAACTATATCCTCTTCCTAACATGTGTAAGGTATTAAACCACTAGGCTTGGGTGATATACCATTTATACTGTATACCGGGGTATTTCGGAATACAGCGGGGGGTGCGTGCTACGCCACTGCTTATAACTGTTGCCTAAATTGTTTTGTGCGCCCCCCCCAAAAAAGAATATATATAAAAAGAGAGAATGGCCCTCCAGCCTTTGGCAGGTCTACAAATTTATCTCCTGATGTCCTTACACAGCTTCTCTGGTCTTGGCCATTGTGGAGAGGTTGGAGTCTGTTTATTGAGCGTGTGGACAGGTGTCTTTTATACAGGTAACGAGTTCAACAGGTGCAGTAATACAGGTAATGAGTGGAGAACAGGAGGGCTTCTTAAAGAAAAACTAACAGGTCTGTGAGAGCCGAATTCTTACTGGTTGGTAGAGGTGATCAAAAACTTTGTATGGCAATAAAATGAAAATTAATTACTTAAAAATATACAATGTGATTTTCTGGATTTTTGTTTTAGATTCGTCTCTCACAGATTAAGTGTACTATGAATAAAAAATTACAGACCTCTACATGATTTGTAAGTAGGAAAACCTTGCAAATCGGCAGTGTATCAAATACTTGTTCTCCCACTGTATATATATATATATATATAATTA
>NC_036856.1:7683737-7779635 GCF_002910315.2 Salvelinus sp. IW2-2015 | reverse complement strand
TATATATATATATATATAGTCTTGGCCAGACTTAAATGTGCTCTAGTCAACCATAAATGTCTAATTTGAAGTAAGGTGCATTATGAAGGAGAAAATAAATAAAACATATTTATACTGTGTGATTATATGTATATATATTATATACATGTATTATATATTATATATTAGTTATTTTCCAGTGTTCCATTTGAGAATGTTATATGGGGGGGGGTTAATTGTGTGCAGGATGCATCTCTAGACAAGTCATCAACTAAACTATATCCTCTTCCTAACATGTCTAAGGTTTCAAACCACTAGGCTTGGGTGGTATACCATTTATACTGTATACCGGAGTATACAGTATAAATATATATAATACGACTGATGATTCCATTGGTAAATCCAATATACGTTTGTATATATAGTGTATGTGGACACCCCTTCAAATGAGTGGATTCGGCTATTTCAGCCACACCTGTTGCTGACAGGTGTACAAAATCGAGTACACAGCCWTGCAATCTCCATAGACAAACATTGGCAGTAGAATGGGCCATACTGAAGAGTTCAGTGACTTTCAATGTGGCACCGTCATAGGATGCCACCTTTCCAGCAAATCTCCACGTGTCATTACAAAAAGAAACTGGAAGCGGTTTGATATTCAAGGTTTTTTACATTATGTATCTAGCATTAAATGGAATAGAATGGAATAGAATGGAATTAATCCCTGATGTTGAACTACCCTTTTCTTACTTCCACAACATGTTCCAGGATGTATGCTTTTAAACATCTTCGAAATAGGGGTGTGGCTATGATCCGAAAATTCAAAGCAGACCACTACCTGAAATCTACTTCGGATCATTTAAATAATCCCTCCAAATTTTGGCAATTAGTGAAAGGATTGGAGCGCAAAAAAGATACACAGCTTCCAAAACAATTGTTGGTRGACACACAGATTGTAACTGAGAGAACCTCCATTCTGAAAGCCTTAAATCAGCATTTTCTAGATGCAGGAAGTTTATTTGAAAAGGTCAAAGGTATAATTGAGCCCCTTATGAATTTACCTGACACCCCACTCCTTCACCAGGTTCTCCTTTTCATCCTTCTCTGTTTCAGAAGTGTGTAAAGCTCTGAAAGATATTGATAGAAAAAATCCCCTGGCCCTGCTGATCTAGACCCCCGCTTCCTACACCTAGCCGCAGACATCATTGCTTCCCCTTAACATGTATTTTTAACCTTACGCTTGACGTTAAGGAAATCCCCAAGTTATGGAAATCTGCTTTTGTACTGCCTCTCCTGAAAGGTGGAGATCCTTCGCTACTTGACAACTATCGACCCATATCAAAATTGTCTGTACTGTCAAAGGTACTGGAGTCCTAAGTTAGTAGGCAGCTGAAGGCCTACCTCCAAGAAAACAACATATTAAATGGAATGCAATCAGGCTTAGGTCTGGCCACAGCACTGATTCAGCAACATTGAAGGTTTTAAATGACATCCACTGTGCTCTTGACAAGAAGTTACATTGTGTGTCTGTCTTTATTAATTTGTCGAAGGAATTTGACACRGTGGACCATGCTGTGTTAGTGCAAAAATTAAAATGTTGTGGAATTACTGGTCATGGTCTAGACTGGTTTATAAATTATCTATCAAATTGTACACAATGTGTAATGGTGGATGGTTGAAAATCTGAGTCCATGGAGTTCAGGTGTTCCGCAAGGTTCTATTTTTGGCCCACTGTTGTATATCAACAACATTGGGGATCATATCGAAACAGCGGATGTTACTTTTTATGCAGATGATACTGTTCTTTATTCAAGTGGTAGTATTTTATCTTTATCTTTTGAAAATGCCCAAAGAGCATTTAACATCATACAACAGAATCTGTATGATTTGAAGCTGGTTCTGAATTTGGGTAAAACAAAATACATGGTATTTTCAAATGCCAGGCATGTTACTAATCATGTCATTGCTACATTGGCTGGACATACTATAGAGCAAGTCAAAGTGTACAAATATTTGGGTGTGTGGGTTGATGACAAGCTGAGCTTCACTGTTCATGTGGAGAACTTGATAAGGAAGCTCAAGCTAAGAATAGGTTTTTATTACCGGCAAAAGGGTTGTTTTTCTCTGGAGGCCAGGAAGGAGCTGCTACTATGTACATTACTGGCGGTTTTAGATTTTAGTGATGTTATATATATATATATATATATATACATATATATATATATGCAGGCCTTAACCACCACCCTGAGAGCACTTGATTCAGTGTATCATGCGTCCCTCAGGTTCATTACCATTCAAAAACGTCTAATGCATTATTGTGATCTCTACTGCGCTGTTACCTGTCCGAATGCATAGTACCAATTATAAAGTTTGGTGGAGGAGGAATAATGGTCTGGGACTGTTTTTCTTGGTTCGGGCTAGGCCCCTTGGTTCCAGTGAAGGGAAATCTTAACACTACAGCATACAATGACATTCTAGATGATTCTGTGTTTCCAACTTTGTGGCTACAGTTTGGGGAAGGCCCTTTCCTGTGCACAAAGCGAGGTCCATACAGAAATGGTTTGTTGAGYTTGGTGTGAAAATAAACTTGACTGGCCTGCACAGAGCCCTGACCCCATCGGACACTTTTGGGATGAATTGGAACGCCGACTACGAGCCAGGCSTAATCGCCCCAACATCAGTACCCGACCTCACTAATGCTCTTGTGGCTGAATGGAAGCAAGTCCTCGCAACAATGTTCCAACATCGAGTGGAAAGCCTTCCCAGAAGAGTGGAAGCTGTTATAGCAGCAAAGGGGGTACCAACTCCATACTAATTCCCATGATTTTGGAATGAGATGTTCGAAGAGCAGGTGTCCACATACTTCTGGTCATGTAGTGTATATTGCCCAAGTAGGACTAAATGAAACACTTATTATTTTTGAATTAGTCTTTTTTAATGATTTTATTATTTATACAAAAAATAATAATTATATATATATATATTTGAGTTAGTATGTGTAATCTCCGACAGTGGAGGGGTCTGGGTCGCTGCGTGTTCAGCATCCGTACCCATTCCCAACCACTGTGGAGTGAGTGTCAGTACTATGTGTCCATCCTATGTGTAGTCAACTAGTATKATTTGTGTTTGAAGTTAATATAGTGATTATAATTAAGGAGTCCTGTCTAGGGCTGGTTCTACCTTCTGAGATAGATGAGACCCTTCTGAAGTATACATTCATTATTTGTCCTGGCCAGCGTGATAGGCCTACTTCTTGTTTGMTTTTTTTAAGCCAAAGGAAAGGAATAGTTTAGCTCTCTCGGGGTCATAACAAGCGGGAAAAAATGAAAAAGTACTTGCCATCCCAGTGTTAATTGAGAATAAAATGAATCAGACTATTTGGCCAATAGGCATCATTATAGTATATTAAGGAGAGCAATTAATTCAACTATCCATATAATTGTCCAATGAAATAAATGCAAACATTTGTAGGCCTATAACTACTGGAGTAGCCTACGGTTCTGTTGTACTGCATGCAACCACACGTGGGGCGCACTGGTCTTGACCCACCGGGGAACAGAGCTGGCAGATCACTAAGAGCTGATGGTATWATGACTCTACTCTGGTCTGATTTTTCAGAGTTTCAGAGTGCCCACATTGAACACATTTTTCAATTCATATATAAATGTCCCTGTTGTAATGCCTTAATTTTGGCAAAAGTAAATTACATTTTAAAAAAGGAAGGAAGGGAAAGAGAGCAACYGAAATAAAAGTACTGTGTGCTTACAATTTCAGGGTCTTAGGCAGTATGACATGAAGTGTTTGATCTCGCCCAGTTTTTTTTTGTTTTACATATGGGCCATTTAAATTATTTCCACCCACTCAGGCCTTTGTCAGCTTGGGAGCATCCAAACATAATTATCCAGATTATAGCGATCAACATGTTGTCTTGTCAGTTTATTTCTTAAACAAATAGATCATGCCTATAGCCTACCAATTAATGGGTTGTCATTTAGGCTGCATAGCCAATAGTCATTAAAGCGTTATTAATTTGGACAGATCGCCTGGATGGTGCTGGMATTGTCTTTTCAATAGGTGTGTGAGTGAAGGCGTTAACAACACATACCTTTCTTGTTTGTGTCTTTTGATGTGGTGGGGTGTAATAGTCCAGTGCCTCATCTGTCGTACATCGTCTGTTGAGATGCTGTCCTGGTCTATACAGTTCATTCATTGCCATTTCCATCATGTCCAGGTTATCCAGGAATCGGGTTGCATATTTTGCTGATTTTAGTGTGATGTCTCTTTCCTTCCGTTTGACCGGTAGTTGGGCAGGGTACACCAAAGACAACGGGATTCATTTTTCCSATAGCTTTTTCTTTATTCGGTCAAATTGTCTGCCTTTCATGAAGAGGTCTCTGCTCATGTCGTCGGCCCTCACACATCAAAGGTCCAACTCCTGACTTTTTGGCTTTGATGACCAGTCGTGGGAACTTTATCTTTGTCCCTATATTTGAGGAACTTTGCGGTGATGCCCCTTAGTTTGCTGCTTGTGTCCCCTCTCGGGCCGCCTGTTCGATGTGCTCGTTCAATTGTGGGAGCCCGTGTGATGCTCTCCTGGCCCAGTAGTTGTGGTATTACCCCCTCCAGGAATTCCTCCATTCCAGTTTATCCACAGCTCTCGGGGAAATTCATGAAACAAAGACTTGAATGGCGACTGAAGTCCTCCATCTCGTCTAATCTTTAATTAACCCCATTAATGATGTCTTTTTGTTCATCCACYGTTTTRTGGAGCTTTTCTCATACGATTTTCTCCAGGGTTAACCCGGTTTCGGCCTCCACACATTTACTCGGTCATATCAGTTTAGACTGTTTTGACAAAATCCGTMTCTCATTGCCAGTGAATTTCTGTTAGTAGTGTCTCTAAACTCACTAGTCAAGTCGTCAGCTACTTGGTCCATGGTCGCCTTGTTTCACTGTGTTTATCGCGGTGTTTGTTTGTCTTTATTTCTAGATCTAGTATTTGCCATAACATGCAGTTGCATACATAATGTTTCAGTTATTTCTTAACTTTAGAGTCGAGTTCTTTCCTTATTAAGAGGCATATTTCTACTAAGGAAACGGAATGCCAAACGGATCACCTTTTACCTGACTACCTCATGGTCGCCATCTTGACTACCTCATGGTCGCCATACCGGAAATCTTGTTGCAAGCTAGAGTTTTATTCCGGATTTCTGTTGATGGTAATAGGCAGTTTGACAGTTTGCACTCGATGGAGATACACTGTCTATGGGTTTGACTGATAAAACCACAGAGGCTAAATGTCAAAAGGTATAGAGTTGGTCGGTATCCAGATTTTCATATCCTCATACCGTCCTTCGTTCATCCTGGAATTTACGGTATTACCGGCTTAGTACACAAGGGGGCACCAAAAACGTGTTTTGTACCAGAATGCTAACAATGTTAGGACAAGTAATAGTGCATTTCCATGGAGGCTGATAGCTAAATATGCAAACGAAAATAAACAAATTGCACAGACAGGCAATCTAGCTCATAAAGTTGTACATATATAGATGGGTAGAAGCTACTGAGTGTCATTTTTTGTGATTTTGACATTGATAAGTGAATGTGAAAGAGAGACATTGTGCAAATGAACAAAGGAAGAACAGTACTGGCTCTCCAGCAGCATGTGTACATGCTGTGTCTGTGTGGAGTCTGGAATGCTAGGGCAATGGGCCTGCCTGCTCTGCTCAGAGAAGATGGGAGAAGAGCAGACGGGCGAGAACAGAGAGGAGAAAAAAATGCAAGGAAATTAAAAGATAGCAGTTGCAGCTGTACAGATAAATAATCCAAAGGGCWTTGACTTCTCAAACACGGCAGAAAGCTAACACAGTATGACGCCCCGTCACCTTATTAATTTCAGCCACTTACTTAGATAACTAGCAAGTTAAACTTAGGGGTCACTTTATCAAAMAATTATTTGTTTTTCACACAGGAAAAATAAATAAAACACAAGCAATATCTTGCTGCATTTTGTAAGTACGGATCTAAAATGCTTATTATTGTAATTTCTGSACTTCTCCAATCGGATGAGAATTCGTGAATGGGCATTCTATCAGCAGACAGCCTATGACTGATGTGTAGTTTTCTCTGGTACTTTTCTCGCTGTTGCCAGCCTACTTTTCTCCATTAAAATGCAAGATTAACTTTTTAGGGGTTCCCAAACTCTTTTGGCCCAAGACATTTTGATATTTGAAAATGTATGCGAGCCCAACCATGTGAAAATAATTATGTAATTAACAGCCAATGTTTCTTTTTTTTATTTAGGGCTATGGCAGTCCATTGAAAAACATTCTAACAGTATTTCTGATTGTCTTCTCAACTCGCCATCACATACTATTAATGTGGGGCTATGACAGTCAATTGCAAATTWGTCTAATTTTATCTTGCCACTGCTGATGAGATGGGTGTGCTTGATACATGTCGCGCGTCAGAGCTTCTCAAAGTCAGGGGGCGTGGTCGACAGTGCGCACCTCATCTCTGCTGTCACATCCAACCTGGATCGATATTTGGTTTTGCAGATGAGAGCACTGAATCTAGCTTCACACAGATATGTGCTGGCGAAGGGTACCATGATTTTTTTTATGGTGCTTTCAAGACAACTGGAAAAATACGAGGTCAAATCAGGATGTCAGTGATCTTTAGGTCGGAAAGTCAGAGCTCTAGTAAGAGGTCTGAGTTCCTGAGTTGSAATTCCGAGTTGGATGACCGTTCAAAACGATTTTTCCCAGTCGGAGCTCYTTCTTTCCCGAGTTCCCAGTTGTCTTGAATACAATGAAGTCGGAGATTTCCAGGTTCCCAGTTCAGAGTTCCCAGTTGTTTTGAATGCGGCATTAATGCTCAGAGGGAGACGGCAGGGCCCTTTTGAGTCAGGAACCATAACTCCTCCGTAGTGACCCGTGAATGTCACAAGACAGCTCGATCAGCTGTTCGATTTCACTTACCGGCATGTAAACTGAGCCAGGATCATAGTCAAACGGTTAGGGAGGTATGTCCTAAAGTGCTCTTCCATGCGCTGGAGCAGTCATCACTCGTGTGGGACACTTACTGATGCTGTTTTCTGTTAGGAACAGGGGGCATGGTTCCCTTTTGAAAGACTCTCTCCAATAAGAATTCTTTCCTCTGAATCCACTGATTTGGTCACTTATCTGTAGAATGATTTTGTATTTCCCCTGTATGCTTGCGTTCAGTTCGTTCAGTTTCCCAAATATGTCTGTTATATAGGCAAGGAGACACATTTTCTTTTCATTACACAGTAAGTCAACCAAAACTWAAAAAAAAAAAAAAAGTTTTACATCCATTGTGAATGACAACAGTTCCTCTCTCAATGTGAAAAATCTTTCCAGCACTCCCCCTCGATAAKKGCCAGGCCTCGCTGTGAAAGAGAACATTGTCGTGCTCTGATCCCATATCTCCACATAGTTTTGCGAACAGGCGTGCGCGCAGTGGATGTGGTTGGATGTAGTTTACAATGGAAGTTACCTGCTGCAGCATATCTCCGAGTTCTGTGCTCTCTTTTGCTGCCACTTTCCTTCTTTGTATCATACAATGAGTCCATATGGCAGAGGGAGACACTTTCATAACTAGAGTGCAGTGGCCTGCCCGCTGTCCCGCCATAGATGGAGCCCCATCTGTGCAAAAGCCCACCACGGAATCTGTTTTTCATCAATTTAGCCATGCAGCAAACTGAACATCCCCTGTACCGTTTCATGCTCGGGAATCGTGAGACAGAACCATTTGTTCTCGTGAATAGCAAGCCCCGATATGTATAGCGGACAAAAAGTAATGCAGGGCCATCTCGGGCCTCACAGCTAACGTCCATTTGGAGGGCATAAGGTGGGGAGTTTTTGAGTCGTTCAGTCAGTTTCCTCTTGATTGCTAGCAATAGCATTAATTATTCGTTTAACAGTGTTATCTGACAAAGGTATTGATGTGAGTTTCTGTCCCTCTGCCTCCACACACATTGTTTTCACCCCATTTTCATATCAGGTGACCCACATTGGGTCGTGAGCCCTATTTTGTGAACCGCTTCATTAGGAAATGTAGCTGGCTATATTCTTTCTATGATAAACATTCYAAATATGATAGCCATGCATCGTTTTTGCACTCCCGCTTTCTCCCGTTGTGCTATTTACAAACAAACACGTGACTGGCTCAACTGTTCTGGGAAACTACGGTAAGTTTCATAATGTAAAATAATGTGACAGGTGAACTGAAGAACGTGATCTGTTTGATCTCGGCCCAGCGTCGTCCGGGTTTGACCGGTGTAGGCCGTCATTGTAAATAAGAATGAGTTCTTAACTGACTTGCCTAGTTAAATAAAGGTTACATATTGACGGTATTGAAAAACCATCCCGTGGCTATTTCCAAATACCCCGGTATACGGTATACCACCCTAGCCTACCTTGTTCCCCCACACAGTACTTGCCCTTAACTTACCATGTGCAGGGCGCCAGACTTGATTCTTGGAGGATATGGAAGTCAACCCAAATGAACAGGAGTCGTGTTCCCAAAGCTTCACATGACTGTATGGGAATCCCACTACACTGAGTCCCTGACTATGCTACTGCAACGGTTCAATAACTATTTTAGTCTACGGATGTCACAGTGGAATTGACACAGTCAAATAGTTCTTTATTGACTGACACAGGGCGTTCATGCACAGTTGTTACCCATCTCCACTGCTGTGGCAGTTGTCATTATACAAAATAATTMCAAATATTTTAGGTGGAAAAGTACACATTTCCTGACTCAAAACCTGTAATACTTCAGACAAAAATAACTAATTAGACCGTGCTCTTTCAATAAAACAATGAATTTGTCCAGTTTGCGGATTTGTGAATCATGCATTTACTGACAACGGAGCAGAGCGAGGCCTGCATCCAGCAACGTCACAAGTTACGTGAACCGTTTTTGCAGCTGTTTCAGTTCTGCACACCAGGGAGAGAGGGAGAGAAGGAAACACTGAACTAGTTTCAATGTATGGGAGTTTCTGGATTTCAGGTAAACTTCTCCTTTAAAACCACTTTCATGGAAGATTCTCCATCAAGCATGCTTTTTAGTCCAGGAGTAGACTTAATCAAGGTCTGGGAAACTGGTCCTCAAGGCGTAAATAATATGCTGGTGATAATGGAACGTTGGCGTGAAAAGTCAGGTTGCGCATGTGTATCTCAAGTCCGGATTTGGTCGTCAGCCTCTCCACTGAAACCCCAGAGTCTGAACCCTGAGAAAACCTCAAAGCCCTCTAATCTAAACGAGTGACACTGTGAGGAGGGAAGGCGCTGGTCTTTAGAGAAGAGGACTGTAGAAGTTCATCATAGGCAAGGCCGACTAMATCAAAGACTACCGCCATGTACTCCTGCCCTTCAACTACAATGAGAATAATAAGAATCAAAGAAACAAGAAAGACAGGGCGGATAATAAAAAGAAGTGATGCATCTTGCCTTGAATTCAATCCCATGTAAATGAGATGGAGAGAATGGAGAGCCTTGTTGGATGGAGGAGAAGGGTCCATATCCGCTCCCCTCTATCATCCCCCCTTTCCTCCTCACAGTGATCAGTGGCTTGTCTCTCTCCCTCTCTCTCCCTCTCTCCCCACGCCGGGCCCGGTGACACGCCAGCGAACAAAGAGGGATTGTGGGAAAAGGGCCGGCATGCCAGCTTGGTCTCACATGGTAGTCAAGCACAGAGCGTTCCACTTGAGGCATTTTTGGACTGTTTTTTTTGCATAATCCCCCCCTCCCCTCAAACACACACACATATACGTAGATACGCACATCCACAAATTCACATCCACACACACACACACAAACACCCCCAAAACCTACTCCTTTGCCTCTATCTACACCCCCTTCCCTGCCCAGTACCCAACCTTCAAGCCTCCCATTCCTCCACTCCAACCCCCCTCCCCATCTAACAGTCCCGCCTGTCACCCCTCAGTGGCTCCCCCAAATTCCATGGTAAGGCTGACGGACAGTTCAGAGGAGAGGGGAGACACAGCCTCACTCAATAGTCCCTTTCAAGATGGTGATTAAAGATTTCTCCTTTTAGTAGCTCTTAGACGCTGCCATTTTCTTCCCTTGTTGCGAGGGGAACAAAAGCCTGTAGCCAGTATTTTTGGGGGGTTTTGGGCGCAGCCTACCTCCTCAGGACTCGAGATGAGATTGCAGGGGCTTCAGGGTGTGTTCTGCTAATACTCCTGACCTTTTTGTCCTCAGTCTCCGAAAAATGTGGGTCTGAATTCCCCCCCGACCCAAGCCTCATTCTGTAAGTCTGACCCGACTCAAAGGGAGTTAAACTCATTGTTTATTCACCCAGTGGACCTTTCACCTCCCCAACACGCCAGCATTAATCTATTTTAGAGGAATTCATAAGAGCTCCGCCATCTGGTTGACGCATGTGACAGGCTTTTGTCCGACCTTGGCTATTGAGCGTTTCTTTAGAGAGACACTTCTCATGAGAAACCCGCCTTTTGAGAATACAGTTGCAGTTTGACTGAGGGAACTTGGGCAGAGGTGAAATGTCAGCCGTGGTACTACATAGGATGACATGGATGTGAAATGTAGGCCTACCACTCGCCTTCACAACTGTAGAGATACGACTGGGACAAGAGCGCTGCTAAATATTTGTCTCTGAAGTTTAAAAAGAAATCAACGTTTTGAACTCRTAACAACAGAACAACCACATTATCATTTTAAAGTAATGAAGAAAGGAGGGCTAGCGGCGAAATTGAAATAGAAAAGCGGTATGAAAACGTTGACAAAATAATGGCCTTTGAGAGAGAGAAAAAAAACGGACAAATATTGCTAGTTCTGAGCTGTGTAGATTGCTTTGTCAGACGCCAAATGATCTACGAGGTCCTTCATTTTGAGGTGGTGCATTGCACAGCCAGCCGTACATCCCCAAAACAGCAAACTAAGCTGCACCATTAGAGGAACTGAGAGAAGTAGTATTAYGTAGTGAGAGTATAGGCCTTTGGTAAGTAATGACTACAAGGGACTCATTTACCCATCCATTTACCAATAAGTCGATTTTTCTCCGGATTAGATTTGATCCTGTTGTGATTGCTACTCATTTGTCTGAGACCGCACAATGCTTGGGAATGGAGGCGAGGGGAGGGAGAAAAGGGGGTTTCTCTAAATACCATTGCATTTCATAGTCTTGGTATGAGGAGGGGGAGGCAAAAGTGGGAGAGAATGAGATTTCAGAGGTTACTCAGAGGTTTCGGTCGCTGAGATGAGTGGAAGGAGAGAAAAAAGAACAATTAGATTTTTTCCCCATTTCCGTTTAATGAGGTGTATATTGCTTCTTGGGAGAGTAATGAATTAAAAAATGTAATTCTTTTCAAAATAAATCAGTGTGTTCCCCCACCGGTTCATTTTGTATTTTTTTTCCTCCTCCCCCAGTCTTTGTATTGTATCATTTTATAATCAGTGTGTCAAGTGGCAAGACATAATAACATATAATTTCCTATTAAGCTTCATGAAAAAGCCATTTGTGTAGCGAGAGGGAATGTTAGATCAGCCACGGTTCTTTTTGTGATCCTTTCAGAGTGTCATACCAGGTATAAATAGGCCATTCAGTCTCCCTCGCCAATTTTCCACAGGCCATTGTACCAAGCAGACTTTCAATATCAGAGTGAAAATGTACACTCCCTTTAATAGTTAACAGTTTTGGGGGAAAAGTTTACTTTGAAGTGTCAGGAGTTGTCAGGGGACCCAGGTTTAATCTCTACAGTGTCTCGAGAACTTTTTTGGTCTTGTGATTTCAGTTCAGTGTAAGTTCCTCAAAGAGTGGGTCAACCAGGCCATGGTATTCATGTTGAAAGGACCACACAATTAGTATTTCAAAATCTGTAAACCTTGAGTTGACCCGCGCTATGGATATCTTGAATCAAATCAAATGTATTTACAAAGCCCTTCTTACATCAGCTGATATCTCAAAGTGCTGTACAGAAACCCAGTCTAAAACCCCAAACAGCAAGCAATGCAGGTGTAGAAGCACGGTGGCTAGGAAAAACTCCCTAGAAAGGCCAGAACCTAGGAAGAAACCTAGAGAGGAACCAGGCTATGAGGGGTGACCAGTCCTCTTCTGGCTGTGCCGGGTGGAGATTATAACAGAACATGGCCAAGATGTTCAAATGTTCGTTAGATGACCAGCAGGGTCAAATAATAATAATCACAGTGGTTGTCGAGGGTGCAACAGGTCAGCACCTCAGGAGTAAATGTCAGTTGGCTTTTCATAGCCGATCATTCAGAGTATCTCTACCGCTCCTGCTGTCTCTAGAGAGTTGAAAACAGCAGGTCTGGGACAGGTAGCACGTCCTGTGAACAGGTCAGGGTTCCATAGCCGCAGGCAGAACATTTGAAACTGGAGCAGCAGCATAGCCAGGTGGACTGGGGACAGCAAGGAGTCATCAGGCCAGGTAGTCCTGAGGCATGGTCCTAGGGCTCAGGTCCTCCGAGAGAAAGAAAGAATGAAAGAAAGATAGAAAGAAAGAGAGAATTAGAGAGAGCATACTTAAAAGCTTGCTTCAGAGCTCGGGTATTTTCTGTATACCAGGGAGCTGGTTTCTTATGACAAATGTTTTTTGTTTTTAGGGGTGCGACTGCATCTAGGGTATTGCGCAAGGTTAAATTGAGTTCCTCAGTTAGGTGGTTAACTGATTTTTGTACTCTGACGTCCTTGGGTAGGCGGAGGGAGTCRGGAAGGGCATCTAGGAATCTTTGGTTTGTCCGAGAATTTATAGCACGACTTTTGATGATCCTTGGTTGGGGTCTGAGCAGATTATTTGTTGCGATTGCAAATGTAATAAAATGGTGGTCCGATAGTCCAGGATTATGAGGAAAAACATTAAGATCCACAACATTTATTCACGGGACAAAACTAGGTCCAGAGTATGACTGTGGCAGTGAGCAGGTCCGGAGATGATGGCTCCGAAAGCCTTTTGGAGTGTGTCTGTGGACTTTTCCATGTGAATATTAAAGTCAGCAAAAAATTTGAATATTATCCTACAAGGTCCGATAGGAATTCAGGGAACTCGGTGAGGAATGCTGTATATGGCCCAGGAGGCATGTAAACAGTAGCTATAAAAAGTGATTGAGTAGGCTGCATAGATTTCATGACTAGAAGCTGAAAAGACGAAAATGTCGGGGGGGGTTTTGTAAATTGAAATTTGCTATCATAAATGTTAGCAACACCTCCGCCTTTGCGAGATGCGCGGGGGATATGGTCACTAGTGTAACCAGGAGGTGAGACCTCATTTAACACAGTAAATTCATCAGGCTTAAGCCATGTTTCAGTCAGGCCAATCACATCAAGATTATGATCAGTGATTAGTTCATTGACTGTAACTGCCTTGGAAGTGAGGGATCTAACATTAAGTAGCCCAATTTTGAGATGTGAGGTATCACAATCTCTTTCAATAATGGCAGGAATGGAGGAGGTCTTTATTCCAGTGAGATTGCTAAGGCGAACACCGCCATGTTTAGTTTTGCCCAACCTAGGTCGAGGCACAGACACGGTCTCAATGGGGATAGCTGAGCTGACTACACTGACTGTGCTAGTGGCAGACTCCACTAAGCTGGCAGGCTGGCTAACAGCCTGCTGCCTGGCCTGCACCCTATTTAATTGTGGAGCTAGGGGAGTTATAACCCTATCTATGTTCGTAGATAAGATGAGAGCACCCCTCCAGCTAGGATGGAGTCCATCACTCCTCAACAGGCCAGGTTTGGTCCTGTTTGTGGGTGAGTCCCAGAAAGAGGGACAATTATCTACAAATTCTATCTTTTGGGAGGGGCAGAAAACAGTTTTCAACCAGCGATTGAGTTGTGAGACTCTGCTGTAGAGCTCATCACTCCCCCTAACTGGGAGGGGGCCAGAGACAATTACTCGATGCCCGACACATCTTTCTAGCTGATTTACACGCTGAAGCTATGTTGCGCTTGGTGACCTCTGACTGTTTCATCCTAACATCGTTGGTGCCAACGTGGATAACAATATCCCTATACTCTCTACACTCGCCAGTTTTAGCTTTAGCCAGSACCATCTTCAGATTAGCTTTAACGTCGGTAGCCCTGCCCCCTGGTAAACAGTGTATGATCGCTGGATGATTCGTTTTAAGTCTAATACTGRGGGTAATGGAGTAGCCAATGACTAGGTTTTTTTTCAATTTGTCAGAGCTAATGGTGGGAGGCTTCGGCTTCTCAGACCCCGTAACGGGAGGAGTAGAGACCAGAGAAGGCTCGGCCTCTGACTCCGACTCACTGCTTAATGGGGAGAACCGGTCTACACTGAAATTACCCTTGCCTAACGATTGCGTCTGAAGCTGGGCTWGCAGCACAGCTATCCTCGCCGTAAGGCGATCGTTCTCCTGTATATTATGAGTACAGCGACTGCAATTAGAAGGCATCATGTTAATGTTACTACTTAGCTTCGGCTGGTGGAGGTCCTGACGAACCACGTCCAGATAAAGCGTCCGGAGGGAAAAAGTTGAATGAAAAAAAGTAGAGCGAGGGAATAACTAAAATTATAAACGGTAATTAAAAAGTAAAACCGTAAAGTTGTCAGGTAGCAAAGTAAGGTTAGCAACAAAACGCACAGCAGAACGTAAACAAGTCTGCCTTGAATATGTCTGTGAATGCATTCAGACTTTCCTATAACAAGCTTGTGCTATCCCTTCACTGGTACTAATCTGTAGACGTCTACAGTTGTAGTGAGATAAATGTCTTCATCCCTTCTTTTCACTCTCGTTCCTTCACCCTCCTTTTACTGATAGCACTTAGTTGTTTGGCAGGACCTTTCATAACTGCTATTATGTCACTGCTATGACAGTGTTATGCCAGGTACAGTTGAAGTCGGAAGATTACATACACTTAGGTTGGAGTCATTAAAACTCGTTTTTCAACCACTCCACAAATTTCTTGTTAACAAACTATAGTTTTGGCAAGTTGGTTAGGACATCTACTTTGTGCATGACACAAGTAATTTTTCCAACAATTGTTTACAGACAGATTATTTCACTTATAATTCACTGTTTCACAATTCCAGTGGGTCAGAAGTTTACATACACTAAGTTGACTGTGCTTTAAACAGCTTGGAAAATTCCAGAAAATTATGTCATGGCTTTAGAAGCTTCTGATAGGCTAATTGACATAATTTGAGTCAATTGGAGGTGTACCTGTGGATGTATTTCAAGGCCTACCTTAAAACTCAGTGCCTTTTGCTTGACATCATGGGAAAATCCAAAGAAATCAGACAAGTCCTCAGAAAAAATTGTAGACCTGCACAAGTCTGGTTCATCCTTGGAGCAATTTCCAAACGCCCGAAGGTACCACGTTCATCTGTACAAACAACAGTAAGCAAGTATAAACACCATGGACCACACAGCCCCATACCCTTAGGAAGGAACGCGTTCTGTCTCGTAGAGATGAACGTACTTTGGTGCGAAAAGTACAAATCAATCCCAGAACAACAGCAAAGGACCTTGTGAAGATGCTGGAGAAACAGGTGCAAAATGATCTACATCCACAGTAAAACGAGTCCTATATTGACATAACCTGAAAGGACCTCAGCAAGGAAGAAGCCACTGCTCAAAAACCACCATAAAAAAGCCAGACTACGGTTTGCAACTGCACATAGGGACAAAGATGTACTTTTTTGAGAAATGTCCTCTGGTCTGATGATACAAAAATAGAACTGTTTGGCCATAATGACCATTGTTATGGTTGGAGGAAAAAGGGGGAGGCTTGCAAGCCGAGAACACCATCCCAACCGTGAAGCACGGGGGGCAGCATCATGTTGTGGGGGTGCTTTGCTGCAGGAGGGACTGGTGCACTTCACAAAATTGATGGCATCATGACGGAGGAAAATTATGTGGATATATTGAACCAACATCTCAAGACATCATGTCAGGAAGTTAAAGCTTGGTCGCAAATTAGTCTTCCAAATGGACAATGACCCCAAGCATACTTCCAAAGTTGTGGCAAAATGGCTTAAGGACAACCAAGTCAAGGTATTGGAGTGGCCATCACAAAGCCCTGACCTCAATCCTATAGAAAATTTGTGGGTAGAACTGAAAAAGCGTGTGCGAGCAAGGAGGCCTWCAAACCTGACTCAGTTACACCAGCTCTGTCAGGAGGAATGGGCCAAAATTCACCCAACTTATTGTGGGAAGCTTGTGGAAGGCTACCCGAAATGTTTGACCCAAGTTAAATAATTTAAAGGCTATGCTACCAAATACTAATTGAGTGTATGTAACTTCTGACCCACTGGGAATGTGATGAAAGAAATAAAAGCTGAACTAAATCATTCTTTCTACTATTATGCTGATATTTCACATTCTTAAAATAAAGTGGTGATCCTAACTGACCTAAGACAGGGAATTTTTACTAAGGATTAAATGTCAGGAATTGTGAAAAACTGAGTTTAAATGTATTTGGCTAAAGTGTATGTAAACTTCCGACTTCAACTGTAGATGACAGCAATCTGTTGTAAGTCGTCGAATCATCTTCTCAAAGCAGAAACACGAATTAAGCCCTTTTAGGCGAAAACATCAAGCTCCTCCTGTTACGTTGAGGCCAAGATTGGGGTCACCTCCGAAACGGGGTACTCCTAATCGAAAGAGAAATCTGTATTTTCCCTGCTGAAGGATTGCAGTGCACTGCAGTTCCTCTGATAAGCTGTGAGAAAAATCTCAGGAAAGAAACAGAAACAGCATTGATGTGTTCACTTCTTCAGACAGGCAATTGACACTCACATGGATGCGTGGTGGCAGGCCATTCTAGCTCACTGAATTCAGGTCGTGTGCAGAGCTAGATGCGGCCTCTCTGCAGCCAATCCCACAGCACTATCAGGAGACTATCACACCTCTTTATACTGGTGAAACCAGAAAAAAACCTGGGCTGCGTCACAAATATCACCTTATTCCCTATATGGATAATTTTATAGAAGTYGTGCAAATTGGGGGTTTATTATTTTTAAAATAAATTGTATTTCCTACTTCTCCCAGTCTTTCAGCACACATATACAGTGGTGATTTTAGCATGTGCATCTTGGTGGGGCAAAACAATTGGGGGGATCCATGCCAGCAAAGCCACTACACAACACAACAATAAACAATACGTTAATTTCACGGTGACAAACGGTACCCACAAACTGTTAGGGCCTACATAAAGCTGTCTCAACAGCAGTCCCAACACCTTACCACTGCAAACTATGGCAGAAGGGGACGGCAAGCGGATAAGAGACAATCCGTAATTTCTTTTAAGACATTAATGAGCGCGCTAGGACGGACATAGTCAATATACCTATTTGTTCAGCACTTTTGAAATGTACAGCGACAGAATTCAGAACATTGGCTGCTCTTACAGTGTTCTCCCTGTACACCAAGTCAGAACCGTAGGATAAATAAAGGGGGCAAATAAGCAGACAAAGAAAGCTCTTGCAATATTTGATGATTACATTTCTCTAAAACAGGTTAAAGGCTACATGTGCACCACCAAGTCAGAACAGTAGGTGAAATTAAGTGGAGAAAATAGACCAAATTATTAGGGTGAGCCACATGGGCTACTAACAGCTTACTACACAACATACACTTAGTATTACTTTCATAGCTACAGTATACATATCTCCCTGGCATTTTACATCATTTATGCAGCAACATACAATACATTTTTAGACTCACCTTGTTGTGCTGTGCTCACTTGAACAGGAAGGTGTTGTGGCGGTCCTTCGTCGGCAGATTTTGTCATCAAACTTTATCATCAAAGTCTGGCATTCTCTAGATTTATGGTCAAGTCAACTGGGAACTCTGAAAAAAAACAAGGTCGATTGATGACGTCAGTGATCTTCAGGTCGTAGCTCTAGAAAGAAGCCTGAGTTCCCAACCTACAATTTCGAGTTCGATGACCGTTCAAAATGTATTTCCCCAGTCAGAGCTCATTTTTTTCCTGAGTTCCCAGTTGTCTTGAACTCACTGAAGTCAGATTTCCCAGTTATGAGTTAACAGTTGTTTTGAGTGCGGCAGAAATCATGCTGGAATGACAGCATGGCCAATGTTGAATGTTTATCATTTTAAGTTTGTAAAAGAGACCCTTAAACCGAGAATTGGGACCACACACCCACTCCACTGAATAGCAGGCTAGTGGTTGCTTTCCAATGCTTGCAGTTAGCCCTTGTTGTGTAATGTTTATGTCCAATGGCCGGTGAGCACCGATACGTTTTATCTATAATTTCTCTTAATTATTTATCTTCATATGACAGGATTAAAAAGGATTTGCCATTAGATTGTTGATTTGATTCATGATGATGACTGCTGGCTAAGATTTTGAAAGTATGATGTTGACATGATCAGTCCTTTCAAAGCTACTGTAGATATAACGTGATTTTACGTAATTTTATCTCTGGCCAATGACCTTGAGCCTTCTTGGATGGGCACTTCTAATATAACTATATGGCAGAACCCAAGGGGCTTGAATTTTCTATCTCTACCCTTAGATTTGGCAGTGACGTAGTGTCTCCATGAGTGACAGAACACTGAGCCAATCCCGGTGCAACTAGAGAACATTACCAACCCCAATGCTCCATATTTTCCGCTTGCTGCCCCACCACCACCACCACCACCACCACCACCACCACCACCACCACAGAAAGCACTGAGCTAGGCCGAAACACCTGCATTTTGGAGCTGCCTTACTCAAGAAAGCAAAAAGAGACCATGTTTGTATGGAAGCTTTATTAACTCAATGATTTAGATTTTATTTTTTTTACATTGTTTGCAAAGTGATATGTGACACATATTAATGGCAAGATAACATGCAAAACAGGCCACCTGCCCTGAATGACGGGTCGCCATTGCACATATCTTACAACATACAGTTCCAGTCAAAAGTTTGGACACACCTACTCATTCCAGGGTTTTTCTTTATTTTTACTATTTTCTACATTGTAGAATAATAGTGAAGACATCAAAACTATGAAATAACACATATGGAAGTGTAAAACAAATCCAAATATATTTTATATTTGAGATTCTTCAAAGTAGCCATCCTTTGCCTTGATGACAGCTTTGCACACTCTTGGCATTCTCTCAACCAGATTCATGAGGTAGTCACCTGGAATGCATTTCAATTAACAGGTGTACCTTGTTAAAAGTTAATTTGTGGAAACGACAGTTCATCATTACTTTAAGACATGAAGGTCAGTCAATCTAGAAAATGTCAATAACTTTTAAAGTTTCTTCAAGTGCAGTCGCAAAAACCATCAAGCGCTATGAMGAAACTGGCTCTTATGAGGACCGCCACAGGAAAGGAAGACCCAGAAGTTACCTCTGCTGCAGAGGATACGTTCATTAGAGTTAACTGCACCTGAGATTGCAGCCCAAATAAATTCTTTACGGAGTTCAAGTAAAATACACATCTCAACTTCAACTGTTCAGAGGAGACTGCGTGAATCAGGCCTTCATGGTTTAATTMCTGCAAAGAAACCACTACTAAAGGACACCAATAAMAAMAAGAAACTTAGGCCAAGAAACATGAGCAATGGACATTAAACCATGGAAATCTGACCTTTGGTCTGATGAGTCCAAATTTGAGCTTTTTGGTTCCAATCTCCGTGTCTTTGTGAGATGCAGAGTATGAGAATGGATGATCTATTAATGTGTGGTTCCCACCGTGAAGCATGGAGGAGACTATCATTTGTTCTTCAACAGGACAATGACCCAACACACCTCCAGGCTGTGTAAGGGCTATTTGACCAAGAAGGAGAGTGATGGATTGCTGCATCAGATGACCTGACCTCCACATAAAAAGCAGTCAACAAGTGCTCAGCATATGTGGGAACTCCTTCAAGACTGTTGGAAAAGCATTCCTCATGAAGCTGGTTTGAGGCAAAGGGTTGCTACTTTGAAGAATCTAAAATCTAAAATACATTTTGATTTGTTTAACACTTTTTTGCTTACTACATGATTCCATATATGTTATTTCATAGTTTAAATGTTTTCACTATTATTCTACAATGTAGAAAATAGTAAAAATAAAGAAAAACCCTGTATGTCAGACAATTTGTTTCTATTGCATATTTGAAATTGTCCTGAATTCCATACCACCCCACTAAATTTGTCACAGAACCATGCACAGACAGTATTGATCATTTTGATTAACCTTTTACTACAGATTAATTTTAGAAATGTTATTTGCATACATTTACAAAATAGTAAAAACATGATTTTAACCTAAAACATGATTTTAACCTATTTTCCTGTTAACGAACAATTACGAAACTTTAGAATTTATTTTAATAAATGTTCTTTGATTCATGAAATGTTCAGAGTACATTGAGGGGAGTTATTGCTTTCAATAAATGTAAAACAAATTAAAGTGAGCAAAATGGAGACATTGACGATTTATTTCCCTTTCCTTTTTCTTATATTCCTTGATATTGTACAGGTCTGTTTTTTATCCTCTCTCTGTATTCTCTGTCTGATGTACTTTTCGACATGTTGGCACCTTATGGATGTCCCTGTCCTTCAACAACTCTACAAATAATCCAAAACATGAATAATGTATCTGTGTGTTTAATGTAGATAATTTTTTCAAATTGTAAAAWWWWTCTTTTTTTAAAGAAATATAGTGGACTAACAATCAAGTGTCAATCATAGGGATAGAGGACTCTTGATGGATATAACCGGTTTTAGTATGGACATTGCGATTGAGGGCTTCCACCATTTTAAAGTAGTCAAATTGATGGGGATTCCTTTGAGTTAATGATTATAGTTAAGTACAGACAGTCAAGTTGAGTAGAGAATATTTCATTACATTACAGTAAAGTACAGTAGAGCACAGTAATGTACAGCAGAGTAGGCATTACCTTTGTTGGATGACATGAAAATAGAGCTCTTTGGCCATGCACACCAGTGGTGGGTTTGGCGTCTAAATGAGAATGCATYAGTAGAAAATAACCACATACCTACTGTAAAATATGGAGGTGGCTCTTTGACGTTATGGGGCCATTTAGCTCCCACTGGTCCTGGGGCCCTTGTTAAGGTCAACGGCATCATGTACATTACCCAGCACCAGGACATTTTATTCAAAAACCTGGTTGCCTCTTACAGGAGGCTGAACTACATTTCTGGGACTACATTTCTTAAGAGAAAGATGTTTAAAATTAAACAAAACTACTAATTAGATCATCGTTCAATGTAATAGTAGAACAACTCAAAATATTATATTGAAATAGTGTTAAAAAAAAAAATCTAAAATCATGAATTGCTTTATTATTTAGTTTAGGAGTCAGAGTGTGGCCACTTCAATAGAAATAGGTGTGTTAACAATGACTTTGTACTATATAAATGGAACAATATGTTTGTTATTGCCTTGGAATGACTTGGAATACAGTATATCGTGATGTAAATACATTTCCTAAATTTGGAGACTTGGTGGGACAGCAATTTACACCACTTCTGTAGAATCACCCATATAGTGAACTTACTTTTGAGCCGAGCCCTATGTCCCCTGTTTAAAAGTAGTGCACCACATAGGGAATAGTGTGCCATTTGGGGCGCAAACCCCGGTGGGGTGAACCTCAAGGACCTCTCAGCCCTGGGAGGTAATTACCTGGCTGTCACTAAGGTGTCACTGAGGCCCCCGTGTCACATCACGATTGTAATTTCACCTCGAGCTCTTCGCCTTCGAAAACTGACGTCATGGCTACTTCACTCTGGTCCCTAGGCTGTTCTCTCTCCCTGTCAGTCATGTGTACGAGCACGTACACACTCTCTAAATCTCCTTGTAATTTGGTCTAACCTGCTCTGCTCAAGAGTAACTCATGTATACAGTGATAATCTGTATGTCTCTTTTTCTCTATCTCTCTATCTCTCTCTCTCTCTCTCTCTCTCTCTCTCTCTCTCTCTCTCTCTCTCACTCACTCACTCACTCACTCACTCCACTCACACACACACACACACACACACACACACACACACACACACACACACACACACACACACACACACACACACACACACACCCTCTTTCTCTTGGTCTCTCTGGGCTTTTATTCCTAATTCTGGGCACGCAGCCTAAGCCTCTCTAGCAGCCGCTGAGCCCGTCTGGCAGTGGCACCCTGAGAGCAGGCTTTCGTGTGTGTGTCTTTCTATCCACTCCTACCCTCATCCATTGACTCCTACTACAGCCCACCTAATGCAGACCTCCCTGTCAACACAGATCATATACAATCGAGAGATGGATTATTTGATTGACTGATTGACATCAATAGGGAGAGTGAGAGGGGGAGATCGTGGGAGAGATCCATGGGGAGAAAGTAWACGGGGCATACTTTCATTATTCCCTCTTGTTCTCGATATACCATGCTCATTTAAACCCATTCCATCATCCTCTGATTTCTTATCGCTCAAGTTATTAGATCCTAGTATAGGCAATGTCTTTCTATATCACGAGGCAGGCTTCGAGGTAGACCCTTCTCACCCTCCTAATGAAGACGYCATACTGTTTTACTGTGTTTGTACATCTTATTGGCTTGTTCAGGGAAACAGGAGCCTCAGATTAGGCTACCTGCATTACCGGTCGAACTCTGTGATAAGGATAGGGAAGAGTGGGGTAAATTGAGTCAAAGGGGTAAGTTGAGCCACCCTTGTTTTTAGGAAACCATAGACAAAATTAATAATTTGACCTAATATTTAGGAAGAGGTCATAATTGCATGGCGTTTGAAAGAAGAAACCACATGGAAAAAGTGGTAAGCAAGTTTGATCCAAAAAACGTATTTTCACCAAGTCAAATTAATTTATTGTGTTTGAGGTTTCATGACATTTGTGTCTTATCTCTTAACCAAAGTAGATCATTTTAAGATTGTTCTATACATTAGTTGGGGTCTCTATAAGATTCAATTCGAGGTCCTAAACCTTGCATGAAAGTGCATCCTTGTAGTTGTGTGGGCTAATATAGTGAAAATGTTTGCCTTGGGGTAAGTTGAGCAAATGTAAGTGTTTTCTTCCCAGGTGTGATCTGGCCTATGTTAAAAGTATTTTTTTTTTTWAATCACAAAGTATTTGTTAGGTGTTATGCCTGTGTTAAAAGATGCTTCAAATGATGAAAAGACACAAAACCGATTGTGATTGTGTTGAATTGTGTTTGGGAAATAAAGATAGACATTGGTTTTAAAAAAGTAGTGGTAATATTTCATTCACTACAGAAATGTGTACCATGTCCTGCGGCTCAACTCACAGTATTCCCAGGCTAGATCACCTTTTTTTTGTTGGACAAGCTATACTTTCAAAACTGTTTACCTGAATTCTGATTATGTCCAGGTACACACAACATCCTGACATATATGTAGATCTTTGTTGGAGAGAATACTGTATTTGTCTTGACGGAGTGATGTTGAATGTAAAAAATGTCTCAACTTACCCCACTCTTCCCTACGTCTGTTCGGCGTGTGTTACCTGACAGCAGTGACATCGGGATATCATGGTTGTAATTAGGAATCAACCCAGGGCACCTCTCTGTGCAGATCCTGATTGAGGATGATGGCCTCCTGAGTGCTGACAGCTAGGTGGCTCGTTTGAATACTTAATTATCCCTTTTGGCGATGGTGGAGCACCGATGGTGTAATGAAAGATGGAGCTGCAGTGTCTCTCATTCTCAATCTCACAATCCTTTACTCCTTATTCTATGCACACACTCAACGTACAGCACACACCACACAGTCACGTCAACACACACACACACACACCACACACACACACACACACACACACACACACACACACACACAACAACACACACACACCACACACACACACACACACACACACACACACACACACCACACACACACACACACACACAACACACACACACACACACACTACATACATACATACTACATACATAAAAGACAGAGCACACACATCCACATATTATACACACACACACACACACGATAACCATGAAACAGAAAGTGATGGGCGCTGAGATAAACATGCTGCTTAGGAACACATTTCCATGGTCTTCTGTGTCTCACTGTGGCGCCAAACTGAGCCAATTCTGCCTGTTGCCTGGTATACCCCCATACACGACAGGCAATGTTTCCCTAATGTTGCCTTTCAACATCGGTGTGCAGGCGCATGCATAGACCCTCCGACTCGCCCGGATGCCAGCCCTTAAAAGACATCTTGATTACGGCAGGAACCCACATGGAGAGGCAAAGAGGTGTGGAGGTCACCGCTATTGACATTCACTCTCCTTCGCCACGGGTAGTTTGATTATGTTATCATACTGGGTCGGGATAATCCGGGGAAATTGAAAGCTTGTTTGCTGTGCGTGAGTTCACATATGTATGTGTGCATCCATATAGAGGGGGGGATGTGTGTGTGTGTGCCAGGTTGTATGTGTGTTCATTTTGGCTTGTGAGCGCTTTCTGTGTATGAATGTGTGTGTGTGTACCTATCTATGCATGTGTGCGTCTGTGTGTGAAGCAACCCTTTCATTTGGCCCCTCTCCCTTCTAATTGATTTGTACACAGGCGTGATGCTTATGAAAGCAGCCTGTCCTGCTGACTTTCCATATGGCGGTGTTTTCCTGCCCACGACTTTGTCAATATCAGACACCTCTGCTCACTGCGGGCGCTCACTCTGGAAGCATCCCCATTGTCTGGGGGAAAGGCTATCCCACTGTCAGCCTGTATCTATCTGAACATACCTTACATTCTTCTCCTAAGACGCTTATGTTACACTTTACCCAATCCGCCACAGGAAGTATACTCGCAGTTCTACCTTGCGACGGGGTGAGACGGGGTGAGACGGGGTGAGAAGGATGGATGTGTGTGGGTGTGCGTCCGTCCGTGGATGAGGTATTCCCTGGGTAGGCCGACACAAAGCCTTCAAGACAAAATTGTAGACTACTGTGCTCAGCAAGCCATCTCTGAAAGACCTAGTTCCATACAGGAGGAGTGGCAGTCTTTGGATCACAGGGTGGTTTGACATTTTTTTTTGCATCAGGGTCACATGACGCAAACAAAGAAGTGTAGCAGTAACATGTCCCGGTGACAGATAATATGACAGTACGGTATTTGACGTGTCGCATCTCTTCATGGCTTGATCTTTTCTTACCAAAGACACCCGAGTTATGGTAGATACGTTGTCAGGCTAGCAGGTCAGTCTCTGAGTCACACAGCTGGTTGATGCTGTAAGGCGGCTGAATGATCAGTTTAAATTGGTTTGTCATCATGGTAGCTAGAAAAGTACTTCTATTGTTCTCAATGGGGAAGTTACTCCAATCCCTTTCTCCCTTCAACCGATGTCATGGCATATAACTCGCCTCCTCTTCCTCTGACCCGTGGCTGTCTGGCTGTTGACATCAGACGACTCAGGCTGAAAACGATTTAGACAAATGGCCGGTAGCAATGGTGGAGGGCACTGAATGGATTACTGCAGTCAGTAACTCCCTGACACGCCAACGTGTCCATTGACTGATGCCTCTCACAGAACTCGGAATGCGTCAGGCCTCGACGGTCCGTCTATCTATCCATCTTCCTCTACTGCTCTCCCTCAGCACCTGTCAGTTGGGGAGAGCTGAGGGCGTATTGGCCAGTGTTGCTGCTCTGACATCCTTAAGGAAGATTGGCTTGTCTGAGTTGACCGAGCTGAACGCACTGACGGGTGGTGTGTGGGGTGCGCTTCATCAACCAGAGCAATGTAGGAAGAAGGGGAAGCTCTGCGGCGTTCTGTGGAAAACGGTCTCCGTATCCGGGTGTCTATTATTTATTTATCTCCTCACTTTTAATGTATATACCCGGCAGATTGGTCGTGAGTTGACAGGTGATGAGGGAGAGTGAAGGCACCATCACTCAACTGCCGTGAGTGGATCTGTGAGAAAGAGTGAGACAGCACTGGCGTCTGCCTGAGGCTTCCGTATCACTGATTTGACCTCCGGTGAAATGAATGTACCCATGTATCTCAAAATAACAATATGCCTGCCATTATTGTGGCAAGTCGCTGCTATTTCGAAAACATTGAAATCATCCGTATTAGGGTGTTATTGTCTTAAGAGACATATAAAGGTACTAGACATAATAGCACAAGACCCACTTGACAGGTAAACTGTTCTTGTTCAAACAAGTGGGCTCTCCAGGTGAGACAACTTATCTAAGAACTGTCTCATTGGCTCATTGAACACTCAGCCGTACGGCATTCATATTAGGAAGTCCCTCAGTTGTCAGACAAAACTGGTCCAGTTAGTGGGGCTTCCTAATATTTGCATTTTGTGGACGATCTTATCCAGAGCGACTTACAGTAGTGAGTACATACATTTTCGTACTGGAATCAAACCCACAACCCTGGCGTTGCAAGCACCATTTTCTACCAACTGAGCCACACGGGATTGGATACCATACTTCCGCCCGTCCTTGCTCTGCTCTTGTTCAGGGTTTGTTGTGTCATGGAATTAACACGGAGACATGATGAAGGAATCAGCATGACCAATTAAGAATGAACACAGCAGGCTGCACTGGGGCCAGATGAGAGAAATACAAACACTGAGCTGAGTTAGACTGTGTGGACTAGACTCAGATTGGAGTTTTTGTTATTCTATCATTGGGCTCATGAGTGGTGCGGRGGTCTAAGACACTGCATCTCAGTGCAAGAGGTGTCACTGAAGTTCCTGGTTTGAATCCAGGCTGTATCACACCCGGCTGTGGTTGGGAGTCCAATAGGGCGGTGTACAATMGGCCTTGCGTAGGCTGTCATTGTAAATAAGAATGAGTTSTTAACTGACTTGCCTAGTTAAATAAAGGTTACATATTGACGGTATTGAAAAACCATCCCCGTGGCTATTTCCAAATACCCCGGTATCAAATCAAATGTATTTATAAAGCCCTTCGTACATCAGCTGATATCTCAAAGTGCTGTACAGAAACCCAGCCTAAAACCCCAAACAGCAAGCAATGCAGGTGTAGAAGCACGGTGGCTAGGAAAAACTCCCTAGAAAGGCCAAAACCTAGGAAGAAACCTAGATAGGTATGTGGTATACCACTCTAGCCTACCTTGTTCCCCCACACAATACTGCCCCCTTAACTTACCATGTGCAGGGCGCCAGACTTGATTCTTGGAGGATATGGAAGTCAACCCAAATGAACAGTAGTCGTGTTCCCAAAGCTTCACATGACTGTATGGGAATCCCACTACACTGAGTCCCTGACTTGTATGGGAATCCCCTACACTTGAGGTCCACTGGACGTTGGGAATCCCACTACACTGGAGTTCCTGGGACTGTATGGGAATGCCCACTAACATGAGTCCCTTGACTGTATGGGAACTCCCACTACAACTGAGTCCCTGACTGTATGGGAATCACATACACTGAGTCCCTGACTGTATGTACTGGCAACGGTTCAATAACTATAACAAAAAAACAAAAAAATCACGAGTCAGCTCTGCTTCAAGGGTAGAATTAATGGATTAGTACTAAGTTTGGCCAAGAAATGTGATTGATAAGCTTTAGGAAACTAAATTCAAATTTGGTTAAGGTTTGGAGACATTCGAACACTCCACTGAGAAGACCAAAAGAACAGCAGTGCGTTTCTCAACCGTTTTCAATTTTGAATTCAGAAACGTATCTGTGGCCCCATCTAATACATCGGCAAGGGAAATAATACTAATAAGATTAAAGTACAAAACTACATTGAACATGTTAGCCTAAAAGTTCTGGTACATAGTCAATGTTAATATCACTCAAAGAAATTTTTAAGGTGAACACGCACCCCTACGTTCACAATGTAAAAGGGCATTAGGCTCGCTCGTACAGACAGAGTTCCACTGCATGGCGATGCTATATATAAGAAAGGCAGCCAGCATCCAATTACTGTTCGTTCTTGAACGTTATAATGGAAGAAACGACTGACTCAGCGCACTTCGAAGTGTGCTATAATCGTCGTGGCTAGCGAACTGGATCCACTACTTCAGAACGGGCCCGCCTCTCTTGGGTTTTCATGCACGACAGTATTTTAGGGTTTACGGAGAATTGGTGCGACAACTATGTGTCCATATGTGTCCATGGGACCCATCCTGCCTGGTACAGGCTGGTGGTGGAGGTGTACTGGTGTGGGGAATGTTTTCCTGGCACACGTTAGGTTCCTTATGATCCAATTGTGAGCAACGTATGTTCCAACACTTGTACAATCCATGCCCCGAAGGAATTCCTTGTGTTTTGGAGGCAAATGGGGTTCCGACCCGTGTATTATGATGAATGTACCGAATAAACTGTCCAGTAAGTGTATGGACTTGGTTATGTCTCTTGGCATCCATCAAACTTTATGTGAAAAGTACCCTAAAGTATGACATGTTTTGGCCATAGAATTAGGAATTAGAATACGCATTATTAGATTCTATGGTTTTAGCACTCAAACCCATGCCTCTTTCTTGTTTGTGCTGTCCTGTTCTAGTTCTGCTGTCTCGGTCATTGTCATGCGCATTGGGACTAGGGTAGGCTTCTCTCAGTAGTAGATACAATTCAAAAGATCATTGGTCTTTCAGAGGGAGTGCAGGAGATAGACCAACACAAAAAATTGGAAAGGTTACATTCCACAGAGCTACTCACTTTATATTTTTATTTATTTAGTTTATTTAACCAGGTAGGCCAGTTGAGATCAAGTTCTCATTTACAACTGCGACCTGGCCAAGATAAAGCAAAGCAGGGTGACAAAAACAACATCAGCGTTACACATGGAATAAACAAACGTACATTCAATAACACAATAGAAAAATCTATATACAGTGTGTGCAAATGAGGTAAGATTAAGGAGGTAAGGCAATAAATAGGCCATAGTGGCGAAATAATTACAATTTAGCATTAACACTGGAGTGATAGATGTGCAGATGATGATGTGCAAGTGGGGTGCAAAAGAGCAAGAAGATAACAATATGGGGATGAGGTAGTTGGGTGGGCTATTTACAGGTGGGCTGTGTACAGGTGCAGTGATCGGTAAGCTGCTCTGACAGCTGATGCTTATAGTTAGTGAGGGAGATATGTCTCCAGCTTCAGTGACTTTTGCAATTCTTTCCAGTCATTGGCTGCAGAGAGCTGGAAGGAAAGGCAGCCAAAGGAGGTGTTGGCTTTGGGGATGACCAGTAAAATATACCTGCTGGAGTGCGTGCTACGGGGGGGGGGGTGTTGCTATGGTGACCAGTGAGCTGAGATAAGGAGGGGCGTTACCTAGAAAAGACTTATAGATGGCTTGGAGCCAGTGGGTTTGGCGACGGATATGTAGCGAGGGCCAGCCAACGAGAGTATACAGGTCGCAGTGGTGGGTAGTATATGGGGATTTAGTGACAAAACGGATGGCACTGTGATAGACTACATCCAATAAGCTAAGTAGAGTGTTGGAGGCTATTGTAGGCTTTTGTAAGTGACATCGCCGAAGTCAAGGATCAGTAGGATAGTCAGTTTTACAAGGGTATGTTTGTCAGCATAAGTGAAGGAGGCTTTGTTGCGAAATAGGAAGCCGATATATTTCATTTTGGATTAGAGATGCTTAATGTGAGTCTGGAAGGAGAGTTTACAGTCTAATCAGACACTTAGGTATTTGAGGTTGTCCACGTATTCGAAGTCAGAACCATTTAGAGTAGTGATGCTAGTCGGGCGGGCGGGTGAGGGCAGCGATCGGTTGAAGAGCATGCATTTAGTTTCACTAGCATTTAAGAGCAGTTGGAGGCCACGGAAGGAGTGTGGTATGGCATTGAAGCTCGTTTGGAGGTTTGTTAACACAGTGGCCAAAGAAGGGCCAGATGTATACAGAATGGTGTTGTCTGCATAGAGGTGGATCAGAGAATCACCAGCAGCAAGAGCGACTTCATTGATATATACAGAGAAAAGAGTCGGCCGAGAATTGAACCCTGTTGCACCCCCATAGAGACTGCCAGAGGTCCGGACAACAGGCCCTCCGATTTCACACACTGAACTCTATCTGAGAAGTAGTTGGTGAACCAGGCGAGGCAGTCATTTGAGAAACCAAGGCTATTGAGTCTGCCGATAACAATGCGGTGATTGACAGAGTCAAAATCCTTGGCCAGGTCGATGAAGACGGCTGCACAGTACTGTCTTTTATCGATGGCATTTATGATATCGTTTAGGACCTTGAGCGTGGCAGAGGTGCACCCATGACCAGCTCGGAAACCAGATTGCATAGCGGAGAAGGTACGTTGGGATTCGAAATGGTCTGGGATGTTTGTTAACTTGCCTTTCGAAGACTTTATGAAGGCAGGGCAGGATGGATATAGGTCTGTAACAGTTTGGGTCTAGTGTGTCTCCCCCTTTGAAGAGGGGGATGACCTCGGCAGCTTTCCAATCTTTAGGGCTCTCAGTTGATACGAAAGAGAGGTTGAACAGGCTAGTAATAGGGGTTGCAGCAATTGAGGTGGATCATTTTAGAAAGAGAGGGTCCAGATTGTCTAGCCCAGCTGATTTGTAGGGGTCCAGATATTGCAGCTCTTTCAGAACATCAGCTATCTGGATTTGGGGGAAGAAGAAGCGGGGGGAAAGCATGGCCGGCCTTAGAAAAATGCTTATTGAAATTCTCGATTATCGTAGATTTATCGGTGGTGACAGTGTTTCCTAGCCTCAGTGCAGTGGGCAGCTGGGAGGAGGTGCTCTTATTCTCCATGGACTTTACATTGTCCCAGATCTTTTTGGGGTTTGTGCTACAGGATGCAAATTTCTGTTTGAAAAAGCTAGCCTTTGCTTTCCTAACTGACTGTATATATTGGTTCCTGATTTCCCTGAAACGTTGCATATCGCGGGGGCTATTCGATGCCAATGCAGTACGCCACAGGATGTTTTTGTGCTGGTCAAGGGCAGTCAAGTCAGGAGTGAACGGGGCTATATCTGTTCTTAGTTCTKCATTTTTTGAATGGGGCATGCTTATTTAAGATGGTGAGGAAAGCACAACCAGGCATCCTCTACTGACGGGATGAGGTCAATATCCTTCCAGGATACCCGGGCCAGGTCGATTAGAAAGGCCTGCTCGCTGAGGTATTTTAGGAAGTGTTTGACAGTGATAAGGGTTGGTCGTTTGACTGCAGACCCATTACGGATGCAAGCAATGAGGCAGTGATCGCTGAGATCCTGGTTGAAGACAGCAGAGGTGTATTTGGAGGGCAAGTTGGTCAAGATGATATTTATGAGGGTGCCCATGTTTACGGATTTCGGGTTGTNTATGAGGGTGCCCATGTTTACGGATTTCGGGTTGTACCTGGTAGGTTCCTTGATAATTTGTGTGAGATTGAGGGCATCTAGCTTAGATTGTTGGACGGCCGGGGTTTTAAGCATATCCCAGTTTAGGTCACCCAACATTACGAACTCTGAGGATAGGTGGGGAGCAATCAATTCACTAATGGTGTCCAGTGCACAGCTGTGGCCGAGGGGGGTCTATAACAATTGGCAACAGTGAGAGACTTATTTCTGGAAAGGTGGATTTTAAAAAGTAGAAGCTCGAACTGTTTGGGCACAGACTTGGATAGTAAGACAGAACTCTGCAGGCTATCTCTGCAGTAGATTGTTGTAGTTGGGGATGGAGATTTCAGAATTTTTGGTGGCCTTCCTAAGCCAGGATTCAGACAAGGCTAGGACATCAGGGTTGGCGGAGTGTGCTAAAGCAGTAAATAAAATAATCTTAGGGAAGAGGCTTCTGATGTTAACATGCACCCAACCAAGGCTGCTACGGTTACAGAAGTCAACAAATGAGAGCGCCTGGGCAATAGGTGTAGAACTGGGGGCTACAGGGCCTGGTTAATCCTCTACATCACCAGAGGAACAGAGGAGGAGTAGGATAAGGGTACGGCTAAAGGCTATAAGAACTGGTCGTCTAGTGCGTTGGAAACAGAGAATAAAAGGAGCAAACGGAAAAGCCTGTTGAAACCACATCGGACGATTACGTCGGCAGACCAGTCGTGATGGATTGGCGGGGCTCCGTGTCGACAATAAAGGGTCCAGGCCAATTGGCAAAAGAGGTATTGTAGCCCAAGAATTAGCTGGTATACTCCGTCAGGTGGCCGGGAGATGGGCCTAGCTCGAGGCTAGCTCAAGGCTAACTGGTGCTTGCTTCGGGACAGAGGCGTTAGCCAACAGTAGCCACTCGGTTGCAGCTAGCTAGTTGCGATGATCCGGTGTAATGGTCCAGAGCTTGCGGCAGGAATCCGGTGAGGTGGTGGAGAAAAACAGTCCGATATGCTCTGGGTTGATATCGCACTGTGCAGACTGGCAGGTAATTGTCCGAGCTAAAGCTGGCTAGTGTCCGAGCTAAAGGTGAAGAGCAAACAGTGGCAAACGATGACTAGTAGCTAGTTTGCTGGCTAGCTTCTGATGGAGGTTCCAGTTATAAGGTATAAAAAAATAGCAGATCCGTACCACATTGGGTGAGGCGGGTTGCAGGAAAGTATGTTTAGTTCGTAGATGGAAAGTGAGATTAAAATATATACAAAAAAAAAACGAAAAACTGACTATTTACAGGCTAATTAATATGGGACAAGACAAACACACGTCTGACTGCTACGCCATTTTGGATTAAAGTCAAGATGTCCTGCTTTACAACTTTACTTAAGCTACAGTCATAAACACATCAGTTGTTTGCAATGGAAGTAAATAACTGTACTCAATGCTTTCCCTGTACATGCACACATATTTCATAACTGCAAGGATATACCAGTATGTTTCTTAATTTGTTGTTGCATTTCTAATTCGGGTGTGCTTTGCACCTCAGGGCCATAGTGAAGTGTAAACATATCCACAGTCCATTCATTCATCAATACTGCCCTGTTATTCCTAAAAGAATGCATAAACTACCCAACTAGCATGATTAGATCCCAGTGACGTTGAATATGGCTCTCCCTGTAAGTCTCAAGGGGAACTACTGGAGACCTCAGCGAGGAATCTGCTCTCTCTTCATCTTCCATCTCTCTGCCTGTGGTAGGCATTGTTCTTATTCTCCACAGCTGGGCTCAGCACAGCTCCAGGCCCCATCACATCAATTACGCACTGCAATATTGAGCCTTTAGATTAAACTCAAAGGGGAAAAATGTATACACGGAGAGGAATACCACGAGCGCGCAAACCAGCTCCGGCATAACGAGATGGAGGGTAGGCGAGGGGGGAAAAACATGTATTGGCATACGTTGAGGTGTTTATTTCTTTTGGATTGATTGGAGCAACTAAGTGTATACACTTTAGGGAGGAGGGCTTGGAAGCTGTTGTTTCTTGTGGAAAGAGAGAGAGAAAAGAGAAAGAGAGAGCGGACCCACCTGTGGAGTTGGCATCAGCCCAGTCATGCCCCTTGTGCACAGTTGGCACTTCTGGGTTGACCACAATCTGCGCCCTTTATGGCCAGACTCAGCCTATGACTGGGATGGAGCTGTGACTGGGATGGAGCTGTGACTGGGATAGATAGAGCATTGTGAATTTTAAGCATGGCAATATCTACAAACCACATCTGCATATACAGATACAGTATCTACTGTATACAATTTGGAAATAGTTTCTTGAAAAGTGGCTCCCAGATTGTTGTATCATTAAAATTCAACAACTGATTCTATGCATCAGCTCAATGAACTTGAGTTACATCTACAGAGGTGTGGTCAGTGAAGGTTGTTCAAACGTTAGAAACAGGGAAATTAAGATTTAACAATGTGAGCGAAATCTAGGCCCTTTTATCCAATGCTCCAATAACAGCAACACTGTTACACTCCTCTGCAAATAGCTTTAAAGGGTCCTCTATTCTACTATTAAAGTACGGCAACTCATCACCTAGTTGACCTGTTGAGATTTCTTTACCATGTCACAGCGGCTCCTTTCTCTCAGGTCTGCTTCAGGTGATGATTTAAAGAGAATGTTAATAAATGACTATGGCTAGTAGTGGTATCTTGTGAAAAAACTTACATGAGTCCTTGTGTCAATTGGGAACTGTTGTCTAAATCAGTGGTTCTCAATTCTCTCCTTGGGGAACCGCAGCTGTTCTAGAGCTAGCACAATTGATTCAACTTGTCAGTTAGCACAATAATAACACCTATGGAATTTTAACAATATAATATGGCTAATCAAAATAAGTGTATGGTTCTTCAGAAAGATTGTGGAAGGTTCTTTATAGAGCGATAATTATTCCATAAAGGTTCCGTTAAGAACCATTAAAAAGTGTCCTATATAGCACCAAAAAGTGTTTTAACGATACCGGAACCCTTTTTTGTGCTATATAGAACCTTTCTTTAATGGTTCTTTATAGAACCTTTGGAAAAGGTTCTTTATAGCACCATAAAGGTTAGATGTAGAACCTTATGAGCATGGTTCTTTATAGAACCCTTCAAAAAAGGGTTCTATATAGCACCAAAAAAATAACTCTTCTTTGGCACTATATAGAACCATTTGTTTTTAGTGTGTACCTCAGTACCCTGGAAAATGTTCCCTCCGCATCACACGCAAACCGGGTTTCAGGACATCTTTTGAGAAGTTGGAGTGATTTTTGAGGAATTGTAAAAGGTCAGCAGGGAACATGTTGGCTGAGGGCACAATGTAAGGTAATGCCTGGTGGACTTTAAATGCAAATTAATTTTCTTGTACCCCCCCAACCCCAAAAATATCAGCCCCTCAACCGTGCCAAGTACTTATGAACCAGTCTCTTCCCTCACATTTTGCAAAACACTAACAGTGTCTCACGTCACTCCACTCATTGTAGTGTAACCGTAGACACAAGATGGCTGTCAAAATAGCTAATACAAATTGCTGTTGTCTATCGTAAAAGAYTAGGGGAAGGGGTCGGAAATTAATATTGTTTTGATGCGTTTTGTCTTGTAGGCAACAATGAGTGGATGAGCAGTCACGCGTGCTTTGACAAGTGGAGAAAAGTGTTTTACTCCAAACACAGCTAATTGTGCAGGCTTATGTTGACAGATGCATAGGTTCGGGCATTTGCGTTCAACTGACAGTTCAGTGCTTTTGTCCTAAAAGGAATATTATGCAAAGGTATGGTTCAACGCTTCCCATCACAAGTGCCTTTTCCTGATGGTCAAATTCCTGACTTTCCCACTCCACCTGCCAGTTTGCGTCCATCCTGTTGTTTATTTTACCAGAACCCCTCCTGTGTTGCGCTGATGGGTAATTGCGTTGGCATGTGAGACGTGAATAATTGCCAATTTRCCCCCGTTTTTTTCCCACCACTAACGGCTTCTCACCGCCACCTGCATTCTCCCTCATACTATGAATTAGACACGTCTTGTTTTCAATTACCCTAATTGATTACACTTGTAAGTTTTACAGTGAGTAGAAAGAGAGGTGCATTTCCATGTCCTAACCGGCGTTCTCCAAAAGTAGCAAAGATTGGTATRGCCACGATCATTTCTATCACAGAGTCCTCTACTCAAAGTTGAAGGGCTTTASAACTACTGAAAATGGACGCCAGAGCTGCTTCCACCCATCCCAGCACAATAGTGAACAGCCCAATTAAAGCTAGATGGATCCTCGAGTTACCACTCCATTAAATCCAAGATGGTGTTCTGTTTGATTCCCCCAAGGAATCAAAAATATTAACAACATTCAAAAGCAGACCTCCTAAGCCCCTTCATTCCCTGCCCCCCTTGTCGCCTTCTCCTTTTGTAAGAGACGAAGGAYAAAAAGTCTCCATCGACTCAAGGGCTCCCTGGGCTGTAACCAATTTTTGCCCGTTTCTAGTCAGTTGAAAAGGRAGATGAACTTGTGTTTCTCACGCTTGAGTTGCAGGGTTTGTGCAATTGGTGAAGCTGCAGGTAGGGAAGTGTATGGGGCGGATGCATGAGGGATGTCTGCCTGGGTCTGCCTGTAAATCCCAGATGAGCGGCTCAGTAGCCAGCCACACAACCCAGGCATCCCAGCTCAGTGTCTCTCCATCAATACTCCTCCAGGTAACAGCATCACTGTCAACAACAGCAGTAGTAACAAGACAGACTGAACAAATATACARTCTTCCTGCTCTCGTCTCATACCATAAGGCCTTAATCTGAAGGCTTGATAGATGGGATTGATTTGGAGCAGAACGTAKGGGAAGAACATGTATACAGCCCAAAGCAGGCTGACTGGTCTCATATGGGTTCAGGCCCTGCATTGTTTCGGCACTAACAGCAAGGCAGGCCTGCAYTCTTAACACCAATCTTTGGGGCCCTGACAGACTAGGCTTCTGGTTTCCTTCCCAGGTCACGGAACTGGAGKCACTTCTCACCACTGTCGACAACATTAYCCGGCTCTTTAACACAGACCAAGAGCACYAGGACTGTTTGGACRACAACTCCTCCTAGAACKAGATGTTTTGATCTGGTTTCTGAAACTGGAAAATACAGATGAGCGTATGTAGCATGGTGCTGAAGTGACGCTCTTTGTCATCGACATCAATATCTTTTATCATCTAATTTGTGGCAAAATGTTAACCAAAAAGTGTTGCTACATTGGGATAGATACTCGTATGGAGGATAGGTACTCGAATGTGCGCAAGAAAGCAAAGGTAACTGAAAGAAATGACTATCGCCACGTAGCACTCACTTCTGTCATCWTGAAGTGCTTTGAGAGGCTAGTTAAGGATCATATCACCTCTACCTTACCTTACCTGATACGCTAGACCCACTTCACCTGACACCCTAGACACACAGAATGGCACTGACAGAGATGTTTTGTTATGTATTATTTCTTACATTGTTAGCCCAGAAAATCTCAAGTGTTATACATACAGCCGGGAAAAAATACTGGATATAAAAGTGACGTCAACTTACCAACATTACGACCCGGAATACGACTTTCCTGAAGTGGGTCCTTTGTTTCGGACATCCACCTTGGACATGGGATCTTATCCCAGAGGCCAACCCAAAACAAGGCGGTCACCGCAGGAGAGGCAAACGGAGGGGCCTACTGGTCAGACTTAGAAGGCGAGCACACCATTCACCGCTTACGAGCATATTACTCGCCAGTGTCCAATCTCTATACAAGAATATGGATGAAATTAGGGCACGAGTTGCCTTCCAGAGAGACATCAGAGATTGTAACATCAGAGATTGTCAGAGTTGATACAGCCACCCGGTTTCCTCACGCATCGTCCTGACAGAAACAAACAACTCTCTGGTAAGAAGAAGGGCGGAYGTGTATGCCTTATGATTAACAACTCATGGCGTAATCATAACAACATACAGGAACTCAAGTCCTTTTGTTCACCTGACCTAGAATTCCTGCTGACCGCATTATCTGCCAAGAGAATTCTCTTTGATTATAGTCACAYTCGTGTATATCCCCCCCAAGCAGATACCTCGACGGCCCTGAAAGAACTTCACTGGACTCTATGTAAACTGGAAACCATATATCCTGAGGCTGCATTTATTGTAGCTAATCTGACAATAAGGCTTCCTAAATTCTATCAGCATATTAAATGTGCGACACAAGCTGGTAGCATTCTAGACCATTGCTACTCTAACTTCCACGATGCATACAAAGCCCTCCCCCACCATCCCTTCGGCAAATCTGAACATGACTCCATTTAGTTTCTCCCAGCCTATAGACAGAAACTTAAACAGGAAACGCCCGTGTTCAGGTCGATCCAAAGCTGGTCTGACCAATCGGATTCCACGCTTCAAGATTGCTTCAATCACGTGGACTGGGATATGTTCCGGGTAGCCTCAGACAACAACATTGGCGTATACGCTGACTCGGCGAGCGAGTTTATTAGCAAGTGCATCGGTGATGTTGTACCCACTGTGACTATTAAAACCTTCCCTAACCAGAAAACGTGGATTGATGGCAGCATTTGCGCAAAACTGAAAGCGCGAAACACKGTTTTTTAATCATGGCAAGGCGACTGGAAAATGACKGAGTACAAACAGTGTAGCTATTCCCTCCGCAAAGCAATCAAACAAGCAAAGCGTCATTATAGAGAAAAAGTAGAGTCGCAATTCAATGGCTCAAACACGAGATGTATGTGGCAGGGTCTACAGTCAATCACGGATTACAGAAAGGAAACCAGCCCCGTCGCGGACATCGTCTTGCTCCCAGACAAATTAAACAACTCCTTTGCTCTCTTTGAGGACAATACAGTGCCACTGACATGGCCCGCTACCAAAACCTGTGGGCTCTCCTTCACTGTGGCCAACGTGAGTAAAACATTTAAACGTGTTAACCCTCGCAAGGCTGCCGGCCCAGACGTCTTCCCTAGCCGCGTCCTCAGAGCATGCGCAGATTCAATCAATCCCTATCCCATACTGCTGTGCCCACATGCTTCAAGATGTCCACCATTGTTCCTGTTCCCAAGAAAGCTAAGCTAAAATAGGTCCACAGACAACGCAATCACCATCACACTGCACTACCCCATCTGGACAAGAGGATTACCTATGTAAGAATGCTGTTKATTGACTACAGCTCAGCATTTAACACCATAGTACCCTCCAAGCATGTCATTAAGCTCGAGACCCTGGGGCTCGACCCCACTCTGTGCAACTGGGTCCTGGAATTTCTGACAGGCCACCCCCAGGTYGTGAGGGTAGGAAAACAACATCTCCACCACGCTGATCCTCAACACTGGGGCCCCACATGGGTGCGTTCTCAGCCCTCTCCTGTTCTCCCTGTTCACCCATGACTGCGTGGCCATGCACGCCTCCAACTCAATCATCAAGTTTGCAGGCGACACTACAGTGGTAGGCTTGATTACCAACAACGACGAGACGGCCTACAGGGAGGAGGTGAGGGCCCTCAGAGTGTGGTGTCAGGAAAATAAGCTCTCACTCAATGTCAACAAAACAAAGGAGATGATTGTGGACTTCAGAAAACAGCAGAGGGAGCATTCCCCCATCCACATTGACGGGACAGAGTGGAGAAGAAATAACTTCTATCTCAAGGCTATCAGACTGCTAAATAGTACCATCCGGTTACTCAACCAAGCACCTTAGAGGCTGCTACCCTATATACATAGACATGGAATCACTGGCCACTTTAATAATGGAACACCAGTCACTTTAATAATGTTTACATACTGCTTTACTCATCTCATATGTATATACTGTATTCTATTCTACTGTATTTAGTCAATACCACTCCGAAATTGCTCGTCCTAATATTGATATATTTCTTAATTCCATTCTTTTACATTTAGATGTGTGTATTGTTGTGAATTGTTTGATACTACTGTACTGTCGGAGCTAGGAACACAAGCATTTCGCTACACCCGCAATAACATCTGCTAAATATGTGGATTTGACCAATACAATTTGATTTGATTTAAATGGGTTTATCAGAAGCAATTAGCTCAGGAAAACTGAAGTATGATCATGTAATGAATGGTTTCCTAATTGCAAACTCAAGACAGTTAACCTCAATATGGGATGTGCATTCTCGTGTATCTGGCTGTGTCAAATCATGGTTGGCTAGGCTGGCTTGGCTAATAGCTAATGTTAGCTGGCTGGCTAGCTTGTTGGCTAAGATAACTGCATATATAGTGCARTCGGAAAGTATTCAGACCCCTTCCCCTTTTCCACATTTTGTTTTGTTACAGCCTTATGCTAAAATGAATTAAATAAATGTTATCCTCATCAATCTACACACAATACCCCATAATGACGAAGCAAAAAGTGTTTTTGAAATTTGAGCAAATTTACTACAAATAAAAAACGTAAATACTTTATTTTCAAAAGTATTCAGTCTTTGAGTCTTTGCTATGAGACTCGAAATTAGGCTCAGGTGCATCCTACTGTCACGTGTGCTCCCTCTCCGACCTCTAGGTCACCACGCTGCTCGTTATGGCACACACCTGTCGCCATCGTTACGCGCATCAGCGCATAATGACACTCACCTGGACTCCATCACCTCCTTGATTACCTCAATCAATCAATCAATCAAATGTATTTATAAAGCCCTTCTTACATCAGCTGATGTCACAAAGTGCTGTACAGAAACCCAGCCTAAAACCCCAAACAGCAAGCAATGCAGGTGTAGAAGCARGGTGGCTAGGAAAAACTCCCTAGAAAGGCCAGAACCTAGGAAGAAACCTAGAGGAACCAGGCTATGAGGGGTGGCCAGTCCTCTTCTGGCTGTGCCGGGTGGAGATTATATCAGTACATGGTCAAGATGTTCAAATGTTCATAAATGACCAGCAGGGTCAAATAATAATAATGACAGTGGTTGTCGAGGGTGCAACAGGTCAGCACCCCAGGAGTAAATGTCAGTTGGCTTTTCATAGCCGATCATTCAGAGTATCTCTACCGCTCCTGCTGTCTCTAGAGAGTTGAAAACAGCAGGTCTGGGACAGGTAGCACGTCCGGTGAACAGGTCAGGGTTCCATAGCCACAGGCAGAACAGTTGAAACTGGAGCAGCAGCAGGTGGACTGAGGACAGCAAGGAGTCATCAGGCCAGGTAGTCCTGAGGCATGGTCCTAGGGCTCAGGTCCTCCGAGAGAGAGAGAGAGAGAATTAGAGAGAGCATACTTAAAATCACACAGGACACCGGATAAGACAGGAGAAATACTCCAGATATAAGAGACTGATCCTAGCCCCCCGACACATATACTACTGCAGCATAAATACTGGAGGCTGAGACAGGAGGGGTCGGGAGACTTGCCCTATTTATGTCACTCCCTTTGGTTCCTTCCCCAGGCGTTATTGTTTCTGTTTCAGTTTCCTGTCTGTGTGCTGTTCCTGTTTTGTATTATGCCTCGTTCATTTATTAAATTATTAACTCCCTGAACTTGCTTCCCGATTGATTGGACATGATTTGGAAAGGTACACACCAGTCTATATAAGGTCCCACAGTTGTTAGTGCATGTCAGAGCAAAAACCAAGCCATGAGGTCAAAGGAATTGTCCGCGGAGCTCCGAGACAGGATTGTGTCAAGGCACAGATCTGGGGAAGGGTACCAAAAAATGTCTGCAGCATTGAAGGTTCCCAAGAACACAGTGGCCTCCATCATTCTTAAATGGAAGAAGTTTTGAACCACCAAGACTCTTCCTAGAGCTGGCTGCCCGGCCAAACTGAACAATCGGGTGAGAAGGGCCTTGGTCATTGAGGTGACCAAGAACCCGATTGTCACTCTGACAGAGCTCCAGAGTTACTTTGTGGAGATGGGAGGACCTTCCAGAAGGACAACCGTRTCTGCAGCACACCACCAATCAGGCCTTTATGGTAGAGTGGCCAGACAGTAGCCACTCCTCAGTAAAAGGCACCTAAAGGACTCTCATACCATGAAAATCAAAATTCTCTGATCTGATAAAACCAAGATTGAACTCTTTGGCCTGACTGCAAAGCGTCACGTCTGGAGGAAACCTGGCACCATCCCTTTAGTGAAGCATGGGGGTGGCAGCATCATGCTGTGGGATGTTTTTCAGCGGCAGGAACTTGGAGACTAGTTAGGATCGAGGGAAAGATGAATGGAGCAAAGTACAGATAGATCCTTGATGAAAACCTGCTCCAGAGTGCTCAGGACATCATACTGGGGCGAAGGTTCACCTTCTAAAAGGACAATAACCCTAAGCACACAGCCAAGACAATGCAGGAGAGGCTTTGGGACAAGTCTCTGAATGTCTTTGAGTACCCCAGCCAGGCTGTACAAAATGTAACTTAACAAAATGTGGAAAAAGTCAAGGGGTCTGAATACTTTCCGAATGCCCTGTAGCTAACATTCTTTGATTATTTGGTAAGATGGCTTTATGTATTTCCAAAATGTTGGTTAACTTTAATGTAGCTGTAATCTAGGTGTTGATAGCAACTGGCTGACTCATTCAGTGCTAATGTAACGTCAGCAGGCAGGTAGGGCTAACGTTAGCAGGCAAGTAGGGCTAACGTTAGCAGGCTAGTAGGGCTAACGTTAGCATGCTAGTAGGGCTAACGTTAGCAGGCAAGTAGGGCTAACGTTAGCATGCTAGTAGGGCTAACGTTAGCAGGATTGTTGGCTGATTTGTTGATTTGTAACAATAAATGTATAAAGTATTTTCTTGTAAGTTGTAAAATTAAAATGCAACCAGTAGTRATGAGTGCAAATCAAAACGATTTGGTTTAATTTGAAGTTATTTTTGTTGGAGTTTACATTATAGGGAATAGGCTGGCTTGCCAGGTCCTCCATATTACATCACACGCCCCCAAAAAATAATATCCGACATTCAAGCATTCTTCGGAATTCTGATGGGTTTTATGTAATAACTCCAAAAATAGAAAAGTGAGGTGTAACTTTGCATTGGGACTTTTGATGCGTATACTAATGCAAAGCCATATGTTACATGTGGTTACCTTTATGCTACCTACCCGTTAAAGCTCCAAAGAAGTCAGTCCATTAGTTTGTCTATCTTCCACAACATAAAATCTATCTTTGTGAATGCATGAAATATGTATCAGAACTCACAGAGAGCATTTTTCTGCGTCCTCCCTTTCTCTACCCCTTGTTTTCTCTTTGCTCTGACACTGATGATCAAAAACAAGGCAGAATCCCTCTGCTTTGTAAATGGGATTTTTTTCTCCAATGAGCACATTTTATTCAGTTTGTTTTGGAGCTGGGTGTGTGTTTGTGTTTATGATGGCTGTCATTACACAACAGGGGAAGAGAGATGCTGAGCACAAAGAAACTTGACATTAAAAACCAGCACACTCAGCATGGGGACAAAACCCAGGTAGCACTTTGAATCGGAATAGAGACCCCACAATTAGAGTTGCTGTCAATTGCACAGTTTTTCCCCCCACTGCCGTTAGCCCTTGAACCTCGACCGCGGAATGTAATGACATCAATGCAGAACACAGCTTTAAACAATGTTCAGAAGCAGCCCCTGGGCCAGCAGGCCAGAGAATTGGGAACCTGAACCGTTTCACAATGTTAGTCAATGGCTTCCTTGCTCTTATTCTTTCTGTTGTTACCAGTTATAGGCACAGAGACTAGATATTGCTTTCAACTAGAACGTCATTCTAGTTTCAGAACTGCATCCGAATAGCTTCCTTTCCTCATCATCTCCCTTTCATAATCACTGCATGAGAGACAGTTAGCAGAGAATCTTTATCTCAGTGGGGCCATTTGCTTTGCAGCAGGCTGTCAGATACACACAGACAATATTCAGACATGAATAGAGTACAAAGAATACAAGTAGATGAGGAAGTTGTAGTTGACGTGGAGTTAATGAGGAAAGGAATGGAGCCATTTGAGACGAAGCTCTGAGGAAGGGGTTAATAATAGAGAGGTATCTGAGGAGGCAGATCTCTGCTGCTCTGTGTGTCCTAAATAGCACCCGATTCCCTAGATAGTGCACTATACTAAAGTAGTGCACTACGTTGGGAATAGGGTGCCATTTGGGACATATCCTCTGTCTCTGCCTCCTATTTGCTCCGTCTGACTCGGCAGACCATATTGCTTTCCTGCCTAGTCCTGCTTTAAGTTGAATGTGGCACCACTGAGACCAAAAGGCAGAAGATCATTTCTTTACCAGGATACTCTGACAATGGGCAATTAGGAGAATAATCCAATATGAAAGAGGGCTAGAAGAGGGAGGAGCTCATGTGAAAACCATTTGAAATGGAAGTGCTTAGTTGTAGAGGAAAGTATAAACGCTATYCGTGGATAGTGTGTGAATATGACACAAGCGCACAAGTATTTTCACACGCGGCACTCTTCCTCACACAGCACTCTCTCGCACACGTGCATACGCATGCATGCACACACAGACGCGCACGCACACACACACYCACAGACACARTAACCATGAGTTCCCTGTCATCCATTAATGATAACGCTACACATTTATCTCATCATTATTGCTACAGTGCCTGTTCTATCCTCTGATTTACATCAATAACTAGAGTGCAGATTAAATGAGAGTAACCTAATAGCCACTCGTTCATTTTCACCTAATTATATCTTATGTGCTTGCTTAGCTACTCATGCTTCATCAAAACATCATGTCCACAGGAGGAAGATTGAGGTTAATTAAGTAAAAACGTAGAGCTTTGCGGTACATTTTAGATGTGCATTGTTAGCTTTTTACAACAGCCGCCCTCCTAATTAACGTAATGAATCTTTACCATAAGCTAATTGCTAACCAGGCTATTTCATTAGCTTGCCGGTTTAACAACAGTAGTGTCATAGAGTTGTTAGCCTAGCATGATGCTAGTACAGCAACAGGGTGGAGTGGTGAAAAACGCCAGCAAGGTAAACGCTAACGCAAACAATGCTAKTTGAGCTTAATAGGTGCCCAAATGTTACTCATAAAATATAAAAAACAATTCTGTAAATGGTGTTTACATCTGTTTACACTCCAATACATTCCTGGTAAGTAACCTTTTCAGTCAGGTTGTATACTGTTGAATTTGAAGTGCAGACGCTGACGACCAGGTTTCGATACCAGTCATTTAAAGTTGATAAAAACAATAAAAGGCAACATCTGAGGTAATACTGACAATGGCCATCTCCTAAAACTACAGGCAGCACTACAAACTGTTCCAGACCTTGAATTTAGTATCATTCATTCCATATGCTCCTTTTACAACGCTAGGGTTTTTGGCTTAACCTATCGCTGTACCTGAAAGAAGAGGATGAATTCTGCCCGTAAAAGACCAGTTCTCATGATGGTAAATGCTACGAAGAGGGTTTGTGTTCTATATTTCGAGGTAATTCAAGCTTTGAAAGTTGACCTGTCGCAATATCGTTGCCAAAAAGCACTCAAGATAAAGTTTACAACATCCAAGTGTAAAAATATTGATTACAGCCAGTGAAAGGAGGATCTGAGGAATACACAGTGGGAAGCCCATGAAACTCCCGATGAACTGGAGTGTTAGCAGCGACCGAATGGAAACACTCGGGAAGCAAAGTGTCCATAAAGAGGAAACGCAGACACACCTGGAGCCCAGATATGCACTGGTGCCACCATCAATAAACCATGTACCTTATTCTCTCTTTCCCTCTGCTCTTTTCTCCATCCTCTGCTCTCTGTCTTCCCCAAATCATTTACGTCATTCATATTCTTTTCTTTCTCTCCCTCTCTATCTCTATCTCTCTTTCTGTTGCTGTCGTCTCCTTCGTGTTGATGAAACGATCCCACCTTCTGGTAAATCTCCGGATCATATTGGTCTCCAGATGGTTTCAGGAGGGCAGATATCCAGGCTGATAACTGCTATTTGCCACCGGCTCCGCCTGCAACACTGMAAAATGGAGCAAATAAGAGGCCAAAATGGGCCAAGTACTGAACTTCCCYAGCAATCACAAAACAGTCGGTGAGGTTGTCAAAGGGGGGGGGGTGCATAGTGACGGAGAAGAACAGAGAACAGCTCAATCAATGGCGCTACAGTTTGCGCTATGCCTTTTTGCATTTGCTTGAGTGTGTAATGTGAGTGTTCCCCTCACCTTTAACTTACTGTTCTACCCTGCAAGTCGATCTCATGGTCATGCCTCATATTTTGATTTGTTTATTATCCAGTGAAATGGCGTTGACGATGTSTAATTCTCACCATTGTGTTCTCAGGGATGGTGAAAGCACTCCCACTCTCTCTCTCTCTCTTCTCTCTCACTCCCTGAGCCCTCCCTCTCTTTCGTGATAGTGATCTAATGAAAACAGGTTTCCTACCATTAAAAAAATGAGAATAGCTGTGAATTATGTGTCACAAACYATCATACGAAGCACTCTGCTCTAAACCCATTATACAGTAAAGTGGCCTGATATCCATGGACATACAACTGAATCACATATGAAATGCTCCGAGTGCCAAGGTGAAGCAAGTAGCAGCAGCCTGAGGTGTTTACATTTTTTTTATGTCACCTTTATTTAACCATTTAGGCCAGTTGAGAACAAGTTCTCATTTACAACTGCGACCTGGCCAAGATAAAGCAAAGCAGTGCGACAAAAACAACAACACAGAGTTACACATGGGATAAACAAACGTACAGTCAATAACACAATAGAAAAATATATGTACAGTGTGTGCAAATGTAGTAAGGTTAGGGAGGTYAGGCAATAAATAGGCCATAGTGGTGAAAAAATTACAATTGAGCAAMAACACTGGAGTGATAGATGTGCAGATGATGATGTGCAAGTAGAGATACTGGGGTGCAAAAGAGCAAAAAAATAAATAACAGTATTGGGATAAGGTAGTTGGGTGTGCTATTTACAGATGGGCTGTGTACAGGTACAGTGATCGGTAAGCTGCTCTGACAGCTGATGCTTATAGTTAGTGAGGGAGATATACTGTAAGTKTCCAGCTTCAATGACTTGCAATTCGTTCCAGTCATTGGCAGCAGAGAACTGGAAGGAAAGGCGGCCAAAGAGGTGTTGGCTTTGGGGATGACCAGTGAAATATACCTACTGGAGCGCGTGCTACGGATGGATATTGCTATGGTGACCAGTGAGCTGAGATAAGGCAGGGCTTTACCTAGCAAAGACTTATAGATGGCCTGGAGCCAGTGGGTTTGGCGATGGATATGTAGCGAGGACCAGCCAACGAGAGCATACAGGTCGCAGTGGTGGGTAGTATATGGGGCTTTGGTGACAAAACGGATGGCACTGTGATAGACTCCATCCAATTTGCTGAGTAGAGTGTTGGAGGCTATTTTGTAAATGACATCGCTGAAGTCAAGGATCGGTAGGATAGTCAGTTTTACGAGGGTATGTTTGGCAGCATGGGTGAAGGAGACTTATTGCGAAATAGGAAGCCGATTATAGATTTAATTTTGGATTGGAGATGCTTAATGTGAGTCTGGAAGGAGAGTTTACAGTCTTGTAGTTGTCCACATATTCTAAGTCAGAACTGTCCAGAGTAGTGATGCTAGGCAGGCGGGCGGGCGGGCGGGTGCGGGCAGCAATCGGTTGAAGAGCATGCATTTAGTTTCACTAGCATTTAAGAGCAGTTGGAGGCCACGGAAGGAGTGTTGTATGGCGTTGAAGCTCGTCTCYAGGTTTGTTAACAKAGTGTCCAAGGAAGGGCCAGATGTATACATAATGGTGTGGTCTGCGTAGAAGTGGATCAGAGAATCACCAGCAGCAAGAGCGACATCATTGATATATACAGAGAAAAGAGTCGGCCCGAGAATTGAACCCTGTGGCACCCCCATAGAGACTGCCAGGTCCAGACAACAGGCCCTCCGATTTGACACACTCAACTCTATCTGAGAAGTAGTTGGTGAACCAGGCGAGGCAGTCATTTGAGAAAACAAGGCTATTGAGTCTGTCGATAAGAATGCGGTGATTGACAGAGTCGAAAGCCTTGGCCAGGTCGAGGTCTGTGAGCAGAGTTGAGAAGTTGGAAATCCTGCTCATCCCGCTCACCCGCTCTGGCGCTCCATGTCCGGTCTGCTATGTGCTCACAGGGGGYAAAAAACGCCTCCCAAATTCGCTTCATTCATTAAAATCACCATTTAAACCAACCCCCATCTATTTTTGTGACTACCTGGACCTACCATTTGGTTTTGAAACCAAACCARATGTATTTGAATGAAAAGTATTTGAATAAACATGAGAAGGTAAGAAGCACACGTAATTTCATATTAAACAGCATATAAACATTCTAAATAGGTCAGGAGCCAGACAGGGAGCCTAAGAAGGAACTAAAATGAATTCTTTAGGCTAAATTATTTCAATTATTTCAAGGCTATAGCCTACAAAGAAATACATTGTGAAACATTTGCGAGTGCGACCCAATAGGCTGGTAGGGAAATAAAGAGCTCAGCATTTAAACATTTCGATCTATTAAATAATTTGTGCTTATAGGCTGTGACTTATTCTTAGAATGAAATACAAATTAAACGGAAAAATAACTTATTTGTACCTTCGAATTCGTTTTTAGAATTCATTTTTAGAAACACGAGGCTTCTGGCTTCAGGCTCATTTGATGGTGCCTGGAGAGCAGGCCAACAGGTGAGAATATCCTCTCCACACAAACACCTTCTGGCCACTCTTGCCCGGCTGGGCAGAGATGCATTTTTTAAATGTATATATTTTTTTTTTATATAGGTAGGCCTAAAGGTTTTTAGGCAAAATAACCCAATCAAAACGGAAAACTCCTTGAACGTGGGAATATGCTAGGCCTATTGGGCCAAAATCGAGTATGGCCTATTGTATAGACAATAGAACAAAAATGAATGAAAAGTWTAAGAGATTTTTGTTTATAAATACTTTGCTACAATGATACACTTAGTTATCTACCTACCTTGTTCCTTTCTTTTAGCATGTGCACATAGTAAGTACAGCATCCTGCTTTTGTGATACGTGTCTTTTCCAATTCCACAATGATTCTTTGGTTGTGGACATCACATCACATAACTCCCTCTTGCTCTTGGTCCTCATCTTTATAAGTCACCTTGATTAAGCACCTGTGTGTTTTATCAGTTTCTTTTTGAAAATATTTAGCGAACTCCAGAAGCTAAAGCAAACGGCTATAGCAGCACACAAGTAGACCCCAAATGCATGCCCTGAGCTTGTGAAGTGAGCGCTGCCGTAGKGAAATTGGAGTGGGCGAGAAGGCCGAAGCTCCAGCCTTTGGTAATCTCGCTCTGACGGAGACACATCTTTTACTGGGGAGTCTACTGTGTAGTACCATCGCTCTGTAGATCTCTGGTTTTTATTTTTGAGGAGAACAGCACTGCTCGATCTACTTCATCTATTTCTGTACCAATGTGTTTAACACCATTATTGTTTTCTCTTAGGAGGCATTGGAAACATTGCATCTTGTACCCGGCTCATGTTACAGGGATGGAAAACCATTGGTTTACATTAATGGCCCTGCTTTTCCGCCCATAAGAGCTTTCTCCGTCCATTTCATCCATCAGCTTGTGTTGCTTGCTCCCATAATTCCCTGTGCTGGAAACGAGAGAGCCTACTGCCTTCCATTTGGGCTCTTTGTTTTGTTTTTCCTTGCCTGCTACGGAGTGCAGCGTTTGTTTGTTTTTTATTTTTATTTTTMATTTGTTTGTTTGCCTGTTCAATTCTGGCAAATGAACCGTACGGTCACCCAATCAAACTCTCCAGCAGACCAGACCCTACGAATTGTGCAAACGTCCCTCGTGGGTGTCCTCTCGGTATCCTGGCCACCGCTGCGGACAGGGTGGTTTTTTACAAACAAAGCATTCCAATCACACAGAGGGAAAAAGTTTGCAGTTCGGCAGAGTCTGCTTTGCAGCACTCCTTGGCTTCGACTTCAGTCCCAGGATAATCAAGACCAGAGAGGAGGAGGATGAAGGTGGAAAGTGACTCAAGCTCCACCAGCCATCATTATTTAGGGCAGTCAATGTCAATTCGGGAAAAAACAGATTGAGGCATAATTGGCAGGCCAATTTTCCATTCAACTCCAAATGAACCCCTTCTTTTACGGCGCCTCGCTTCTTACAGTTACACTCTTTTCTCAAACAACTTTCTAATTTCCCTTGTTGTTTTGRTGCAGAGCGAGAGCAATAAAGGGCGGGCGGCACAACTGGATTACAGGAAACAACCCCGAAAAGCACCGCGGACGACTTTCATCATCTGACAAACCTTGAAACATCACAGAAAACACTACCAAAAGAAAAACGTGTTTTGCCTCTTTCCCCACTACAGCATTCTTAAATAGGAAGAGAAACAAAGCAGACGAAACGCGATAAACAAAACAAACAAAGAAGAGCGTCAACATGTGATTGGGTTGACTGAAGACACCACTCGTTCCTCAGTGAAGTGAAACCTCTAGCTAGCTATTGTCCATCTGCTATAGGMACCGAGTGAGCACACAGCTCAGGCCTGTGATTCAGAGACACCTAATCTAATTATGTCACTATAGTGGCATTGGATGGAGCCCCCACTCCTATGAGGGGGATAATGCAATATGGGAGGAGAGCCCCTGGAATGAGGCCGTAATTACATTGGCCTGTCCATGATGCACACAGACACACGACCCACTCCCTGGAACTCAACTGTGCTGGAATGGGCAGAGTTAACCCTTTCCTGGCCCTACTGCTGGCCCCAAGTTGTGTCCGATTGGTATGCTTTTCTATGGCTGTATGGATACAGTTTAGTTTTTTGTACTGTTATGTTCCCCAGCCAGCAAGAAAACCAAATAATGTCACTCAAACAGAGGGGGGAACTAACAAATAAATAGTCACTGACAACCAAAACGAAACAGYTGGGTTTTAGGAGGGGTTCTGAAAGACACTTATGGGGGTGTTTACTGAAAGTTTACTAGCCACAACAGCTGGAACCTAAACGACACCCAACATGAGCGCCCACTAAATTTGCCCAAGAAGAGGCAAACAAAAGAAAATCCCACACCAAACTTAAAGACAGGAAAGTAAATTGAAAAGGTAGAGCAAAATGAAATCAGACAAAGGAATGTTTTTCTAGAAATCAAATAGGGCGCACCAACTAAAGCTGTTGAGCCTCCACATCTCTCAAGACATCTGGGACACTGGGCCAGCTACTCTTAAATAGCACCTGGGCCAGCAGAGGTGAAACACCTTCCCACTAACAAAGATGGCAACCAGCACAGGTGTAACACATACTGACTATCGAGGTGACACCAATTGGTGCACCCTACGTGCTAACAAGCTATACGTGCTAAAGTCCAACCTCAAAACATAAATGGAAAAACCAAAGCCTGTAACAGTACTCACACACACACACACACACATTATGTATATTCAATAATATACGGGACACTAATTCGGACGCTTATAAGAAATCCCGATTATGCTCTCAGACGAACCATCAAACATGCAAAGCGTCAATACAGGACTAAGATTGAATCCTACTACTCCGGCTCTGACGCTCGTCTGATGTGGCAGGGCTTGCAAACTATTATGGACTACAAAGGGAAACCCAGCCGCAAGCTGCCCAGTGACCCGAACCTACCAGACGAGCTAAATGCTTTGAGGCAAGCAGCACTAAAGCATGCATGAGAGCACAAGCTGTTCCGGACAACTGTGTGATCACGCTCTCCGTAGCCGATGTGAGCAAGACCTTTAAACAGGTCAACATTCACAATGCCGCGGGGCCAGATTGATTACCAGGACGTGTACTGCGAGCATGCAAAGACAAACTGGCAAGTGTCTTCACTGACATTTTCAACCTCTTCCTGACCGAGTCTGTAATACCTACATATTTCAAGCAGACCACCATGGTCCCTGTGCTCAAGAAAGCAAAGGTAACCTGCCTAAATGACTACCGCCCCGTAGCACTCATGTCGGTAGCCATGAAGTGCTTTAAAAGGCATGACTCACATCAACACCATCATCCCGGAAACCCTAGACCCACTCCAATTCGCATACCGCACCAACAGATCCACAGATGATGCAATCTCAATCGCACTCCACATTGCCCTTTCCCACCTGGAAAAAAGGAACACCTGTTTGAGAATGCTGTTCATTGACTACGGCACAGCGTTCAACACCATATTGCCCAGAATGCTCATCACTAAACTAAGGACCCTGGGACTCAACACCTCCCTCTGCAACTGGATCCTGGACTTCCTGACGGGCCGTCCCCAGGTGGTAAGGGTTGGGAACAACACATCTGCCATGCTGAGGCACTGGGGCCCCTCACGGTACGTGCTTAGTCCCCTCCTGTACTCCCTGTTCACCCACGACTGTGTGGCCAAGCACGACTCCAACACCATCATTAAGTTTGCTGACGACACAACAGTGGTAGGCCTTATCACCGACAACGATGAGACACCCTATATGGAGGAGGTCAGAGACCTGCCAGTGTTGTGCCGGAACAACAACCTCTCTCTCAATGTGAGCAAGACAAATGAGCTGATTATGGACTACAGGAAAAGGACGGCGGAACAGGCCCCCATTAACATTGATGGGACTGTAGTGGAGCGGGTTGAGAGTTTCAAGATCCTTGGTGTCCACATCACCAACAAACTATCATGGTCCAAACACACCAAGACAGTTGTGTGTTCAGGAGACTGAAAAGATTTGGCATGGGTCCCTAGATCCTCAAAGTTCTCTAACTGAACCAGAATATCGTGACTGTTTGCATCACTGCCTGGTATGGCAACTGCTTGGCATCCAAACGTAAAGTACCAGTCAAAAGTTTGGACACACCTACTCATTCAAGGGTTTTTCTTTATTTTTACTATTTTCTACATTGTATATAATGTTGTATATTTTCTAAATAATGTTTACTATTTTCTACATTGTATAGAATTTTCTACATTGTATATAATAGTGAAGACATCAAAACTATGAAATAACACATATGGAGTCATGTAGTAACCAAAAGAGTGTTAAACAATCAAAATATATTTTATATTTTATATTCTTCAAAGTAGCCATCAGTTGTCTTGATGACAGCTTTGCACACTCTTGGCATTCTCTCAACCAGCTTCATGTGGAATGCTTTTCCCAACAGCTTTTCCCAACAGTCTTGAAGTGCTGAGCACTTGTTGGCTGCTTTTCCTTATCCTTGCAGTCCAATTCATCCCAAACCATCTCAATTGGGTTGAGGTTGGGTGATTGTGGAGTCCAGGTAATCTGATGCACCACTCCATTACTCTCCTTCTTGGTAAAATAGCTCTTACACAGCCTGAAGGTGTGTTGGGTCATTGTCCTGTTGAAAAACAAATGACAGTCCCACTAAGCACAAACGAGATGGGATGCCTTATCGCTGCAGAATGCTGTGGTAGCCATTCTAGTTAAGTTTGCCTTGAATTGTAACTAAATCACTGACAGTGTCACCAGCAAAGCACCCCCACACCTCCTCCATGCTTCACGGTGGGAACCACACATGCAGAGATCATCCTTTCACCTACTCTGCGTCTCACAAAGACACGGCGGTAAGAACCAAAAATCTCAAATTTGGACTCATCAGACCAAAGGACAGATTTCCACCGGTTTACTGTCAATTGCTCATGTTTCTTGGCCCAAGTCTCTTGTTCTTATTGGTGTCCTTTAGTAGTGGTTTCTTTGCAGCAATTCAACCATGAAGGCCTGATTCATGCATTCTCCTCTGAACAGTTGATGTTGAGATCTGTCTGTTACTTGAACTCTGTGAAGCATTTATTTGGGCTGCAATCTGAGGTGCAGTTAACTCTAATGAACATATCCTCTGCAGCAGAGGTAACTRTGGGGCTTCCTTTTGGCGGTCCTCATGAGAGCCAGTTTCATCARAGTGCTTGATGGTTTTTGTGACTGCACTTGAAGAAATATTCAAAGTTCTTGACTTTTTCCGGATTGACTGACCTTCATGTCTTAAAGTAATGATGGACTGTCGTTTCTCTTTGCTTATTTGAGCTGTTCTTGCCATAAAAAGGACTTGGTCTTTTACCAAATAGGGTTATCTTCTGTATACCACCCCTACCTTGTCACAACACAATGGATTGGCTCAAATGCATTAAGAAGGAAATAAATTCCACAAATTCACTTTTAACAAGGCACACCTGTTAATTGAAATAGATTCCAGGTGACTACCTCATGAAGCTGACTGAGAGAATGCCAAGAGTGTGCAAAGCTGTCATCAAGGCAAAGTGTGGCTACTTTGAAGAATCTCAAATATAAAATATATTTTGATTTCTTTAACACTTCTTTGGTTACTACATGATTCCATATGTGTTATTTCATAGGTTTGATGTCTTCACTATTATTCTACAATGTAGAAAATAGTAAAAAMAAAATAAAAACCCTTGACTGAGTTGGTGTGTCCAAACTTTTGACTAGTACTGTATATTTTTTGTTGTTGCTGATTTTGTTTTGAAATACGGATGTATTGAGTGACGTCACGTAGTTGTGTCTCACTTATGTGTWTATGGTTTTCTTTATGTTTTGAGATACGCAGAGGAGGAACAAATCATTCTCAATCAACCCATTTGAAACGTGCCTAAATTATGTTGGGATATATGCCGAGTTATTTATTTTACATGATTTTCTATGAAAGTATGGATTGAAAAAAATATACTGTCAAATGAAAATAGTACATCCCTTATGTCAGATTCAATACAATCTGGAATAAATCAAAAGAGAAAAATTGTGGTTCACTGACATAAGAAAAAAATATTAAAACAGTCGAATTTTAAATTTCTGAGAGCTTGTCATAAATTCTTTACAATCTAATCAGCATGCAGAGCCTTAGTGGTAGTTTGATTATGCCTCCGTAACACCTATGATTTTATTTCTAAAACTGTTTTAAGATCTTACCATTTCTGAGAACATTTCAGAAAATTCCACAGTATAATTTGCAAACAGAGCATCTGAGTGTAATATCCATGATGCTCAGCAGGGGGCGAACAACATCAGAAAGACATTGGGGAACAGACGAGGGGGACCAGCAGGTAAACTAACCGCACAGTATAATAGAGTAATTCTTCACCATCTGCAAGCTGTAGACATCAGTGAAAGCCAACACTGCGAGAACTGAAGATGCTTTATGAGTTGATGAAATAATTACAAGCCCAGTATTCCATATTTAAACTGCCGTAAATGCTTTAATTAGGTGAAGTGAACGTTAAATGWACGTTCAACAGATGGAATTGATTAGTACGACTTGTCGTATGTGACCTGTGTAAGGAATAAAATACATAAGTACACTGTGAGACTGTTCTCTAGCTCACAGTCGAGCATGTTGATGAGTAAAAGCACTGTAATTATTGACTCAACTGTGATTTGGAGCTAATCCATTGGGCCGGTTACTCTGTCTCAGACAGAGTGACACTTGTGCGTGCTTGCTAGGACACATTAGGCCTATATAAAAATGTAAGGGCTTTGGCCTGTGCAATATGATATTATCCTTTTTAAGTCACGGTCTTCGTTGTCAGCGCCATTTTTCTCCAATTGAATTTTCAGCAGTTTCAGCGACTTAATACATTTGAACGTTTCACACGTACTTCTGCGCATAAAAAATAGGTTAGYGGGATGAAAGTTAGAAAATATCATTGATTTAAAGAGGTCATTATCGCTCATAGCATAAGCTCAGTCTGGCTCCAGTGGAATGTTTTTCCAATGTTGCGGTGCCAACATGCATGTGAGATTTATATCGGGGCTTTTGCCCCTGACTTCACGACCTTAACACATAGCAACAGGGAGAGAGCTTAGCCTGCATTGTGTTGGAATGTTCGGACGCAGGAGGCATGGTCTYTGTCACTGACACTCACTAGAACCAGGATCGGTGCCCCACAGTTTCTTTGGATACACACACAGTGAGCTTTACAATAGCACTATGGAGGACCCAGCACCACAAAACAAGCAGGCCTCTCTGCTGTTGGACTCTTTACATGTCAGAGTCAAAGCCGATGCCTTGCCGTGAGACAAAGTCCAGGTGTCTTGATGATATCACGGTTTCGCCTTTCATCAGAGAATTGCTCTGAAATAATGTAGAGACCAACAATACCGCTGGGTATACTGCCCTGCAAACAAACTCTCACCAACTTTGACAAGTCTCGTGTTCCTCACGTAGCCCTTTGCAACTTGCTCGGTTTCAAAACGAATTGTATGTCAGTATAATGTCTCTCTCTCTCTCTCTCTCTCTCTCCTCTCTCTCTCTCTCTCTCTCTCTCTCTCTCTCTCTCTTCTCTCTCTCTCTCTGTGTCTCAGTTGAAACTAAGTGCTCTACCATATGCTGACCAATTCAACAATGACTTTGTTACAGGCTTTATTAAAAATATATGTTCACTTGTATCCCTCCAGTATTGTTTTACACACTCAGCGGTTGCTGGCGTGTGCTGCTGATTGTTTAGAAAAAAACAAAAAACAGATGTGGCCTCTTGTCTCTTTCTCCTACCCACATCTCTCTTTAGGGCAATATACATTTCAAACTGACTGCTTTTGTGAAGGAGMCCTATTAAGCTCAAAGTTTTCTCTTTCCTTTTGTCTTAATATGTCAAATGGATACTTAGACACACGGAACGGGACAATATATTTGAATGAACACAGCCATGATGATATGGTGCGGTAGTGTCATCAGTGCTCGAAACATTCACACGATGAGACTTTCAGTTGTATGAATTTACATGCTCACTGAGCTAAGATGGACAAAAAKAGCAAGGCCCAGTGATTGTTCAGACAGGCAGACTGATTTCCCAAAGTGGGCCACAGAGACCTCTACTGGTTAGAAGGAGTGGAGATTTGGGGAGACACTTCCTCTAAATTCGCTAATGTGGTCAGCAACCTACTTCTACGTTTGTTGATATGTGTAACCCAACACACAATTTGGCCTTTGCTTGAAACCCTTGGCAGAACCTTACGGTTCAGAACCTTCCGGTTCTGCTAGGCTAGTCTAGCGCTACCTGCCTCTCCCGATAAGTGGCATTATGGGACCCGTGGTTCTTGATTTGTCCACTCTGAGCTTGTGCAGTTTGCCGTTTTCACAAATAGGCCCCGGGCCAATGGAGGGTGAAGGTCTCCGACAATAATTTACCCAGCCGCAGGCCTTTGCATCTCCTGTAACCCCAGAAGTGATGTAATTAGTGTCGTAAAGCCTTCAGGGGGGCAGGGCCGTGGAGAAATATGACTTCTAGCCCAGACGCCTGCCTTCCCCCTGCTTCTGTTGTAATCTGTCTGTGGCGAGTGGTATACTTGCCTGTTCTGTCGGTGTGTCACAATAAAAATGCTCCCCCTTTAAAACCATACAGCTGTAGTCATCATTCCATTATTGATTCATTCTAAACACATAGTCTATCGAGGTCGAGGAAAACAACTCCCATCAAAGTAAAAAATGTTCAGGGAGACTGATGTGCACCATATCTATGGGTGCATCTCAAAAGTCTATAGTGGCTTCCTCTCCTCAGCTCGTCTTATTTATATGCACTTGTTTAAGGACAGGAGACAGTSTCCCTGTGTGCCCTTTAAAACGGAGTACATTTTCATCAGTGTATTTGGAAGCACTTTATTTTACGGTTCAGAAATTACAAGGTAATTACCAAGGAATTGCATGATCACATTTTAATTACACAGTAACAACCTATGAATTAGAAAAGGTTTCCTGAAGAAAACCTAGTCATCAGTGCTCCACACTCCAAAGTCAACCATACAGTAAAGCAGGACCCAGAAGCTGGCTTCCAGTCTGGGGATGCACTACCTCCATTATATATCCGCAGTGGTTTACTCAGGGAATCGTCCTTCCTTTAGATAGCACATGATTCCTGTGWACATGCTAATGTGCTTTTGGTGCTGTGTAACAGCCTGACACTTCCCTTTGCTCTCTGTGGCAAAACGACCTGCCCGAACTACAATTATTTCACATAGCCTCTGCCACAAGTTGTTGAGCACCCAGCGGCCTATGCATTTATGCATGGGAACCTCTGAAACTTTAACACCGGTGCGCCATTAATCTATGTGACATTTTTTTAAAGGAGGAATTAAAGTTTCATTTGTATTTTTCTTCCCTCCTCCCTCTCTTTCTCCCTGGTTATAACCCCTGTCCACCAGCCGCCTACCAGTCGGTGAAATATTTTACAGGCTGAATCACACACGTTGGCGGAACGCTCGCTCTCCTCTTTGCCCTCGGCATATCGGAGCAACGCTCACTGATTCCACGAGAGGAACAGAGGCCAGAGAGAGGGGGGGGGGGGGGGGGCTTGAGATTCATAGGAATCACAAACAGTGACAAGTGAGACACCCCTAATCCACTGCAGAGCACAGCTGTGATATGTATGTGCACGCACACACACACATTAATGATGAACTTAACATTTTGCTAATGACTAATCAACATTACCATAACACGTGGATGACTAACTCCTATAAAAAGCTTTCATTAGCCTAAGAGACACTTATGTAGGATGAACAAATGTATACAAATAGTTGGACCATACAATAAAAATTAGACCTTGGACATCATTTCATATTTTTGTAGGCTATAGTTATAAGCTACTSTATGTATAACAGGATAACAGTATCCAAAACTGTTCTGAAGCTTTCTGAAATTGTAAGGGCCCCAGAAGTTTTGGGGCTCCTAGCTGGCCGGTCTCCCAGCCCCGCCCCGCTGTGTGGGGGAGAAGTGAATTGAGAGAGCGCGGCTTTGCCAGAGGGAGCGAGCCATGTGCTGAAGGAGGAAGAGAGAGAGAACCACCGTGACTCAAAAAAGGGGAAAAATCGATCATGTCAGCTCCACTGATCTGTACACCACACGTAGGAACGAGGGAAGAGCGACAAGAGAATTTGGCCTTTTCACAACAGCAACCCCAAACAACGCAGGAATAGCAGCAGCAACTTTGCAACTGATGCGGTGTCTCCGTGTCTGCACTTCATGCTTTGGTAGTGGCGTTGCGAGGATGACGCCATAAGCACGCATCAAGAAAGCAACTTCTCCTATTGATAACTTTTGCCAGTGAAGGAAGCTGAGGACAGTAGCCACCGACGACATTTGATAATTGCTTTTGTTCCAGCCTCAGATTGTGACTGACCGATGAGCAGAGCAGGACACATCTTGTGAGCCAATGGTTTTTCACGGGCTTGGATTTCTATCGCGCTGCTGCAACATTGTGATATTTTGAGTTTCTTCTGAAGGAACAAGAAGTGGTTGCTTGACTGAAACATTGTATCTCACAAAACCTGAAACGTTGAGTTGAATGGACATCGTTATGCGCGCAAATGTGGAATAAAAAGCATCTTGATTTGGATGACCGTAAATTGAAGGACGGTAGCAGAATTGATGGGTGAGAGTTATATTTACGACGACTAAAGTTTTAGAAAGTATGCCATGCCGGAAAGGGATGGATTTAAAGGACAAACGACTGTAGGCCTATACTTGGCGTCAATGAATATTCAACAATATATGACGAGTGTCGCGCAATGTGTTCAAATAAGGCATTTATCAATTACAGTCATTGAAGAAAATGGATTTTAATAGTTATTGGAAGAGCTTGCCGTGCAAAAGGAGAGCAACGAGCTGAGTCAAACTGTGAATTAACAGAATTGATGAACCTTCATGGAACATAATCTAATTTAACTTCATAGACACCGCTGCATCTGCTTGGACTTCTCACTAATGTTCTCACGACTGGGAATGTATACATTGTACATCTTCAACTGAAGGCGAACAACTGCAGCTGAGAGCACCTGGAATTTGAATGTGGACTGGAACCAACCTCGTGCAAGTTGAAGAGCACCATGTCCATTTAAACAGCAACCAGATTGTACTTGTATCAGTATAAATTACAGACAACAACGCGACGAATTATATAGACTCTGCCCATAATGGACAAGAACTATTTAGCTTTTCAAATGGAGTTGACATTTATGGTTGTTGCCCTCTTATCTTGGGTCGCGGTATGGGCTGACGATAGCAAGATTATATCAGACAGATATGCAGTCTACTGGAACAGCACGAACCCCAGGTAAGGAATTGTAGGAGTCGTCTTTCAGTGATGCCAARTTACATTGTTGGATAGATAATGTGTGAACCCCAATAAAATACCTGGACATTTAGACTAAGCTAAAGGAAAATGCTTCACAAATAGCCCAGCGCATTCAAAAGCCCATCAACCATGCTCACCTTTAAGAAGTTTCCCCCTCAACTTCAATTCTTTGAATAGATGACGTTAAAGTTCCTTCTTTAACTACAACGAATTTGAGTTAGGGAGATGTACTTGACCAGCACGTTCTAGTTATGTATCCCATGTTTTGCTTCCATTGTAAGACCTACTTATTACATCACTTATAACTTATTTTTGTTTTTACCCCATTATCACATCTCTCCCAGCTGAGTGTAAAGCAAGTCCCTTAAACCAGCATTTCACTTGATTATTACATCTTGCCAAGSCTTTCAGATTTCACGTTCACAAACTTATCACATTGAATTCAAAGTGCGTTGTGTCTGTAGCTTTTCATTGTGAAGTTGCATTTGAAAGTGTGATAAAATAKTGTAGGCCAAAGCAAAATGTGATTTTCCCATCTGCTTTAAAATAAGATTGAGTAAAAATCTCCACTAAGACACGCAAAACTCGGTTTAGAGGCTGACTACATGGTTATACACAAAACAAAAAAAAAATGTCAAGTCATTTTATTGACATGCAGCAAGGTTTTGGTCTCCCATATAGAATATTCCGTACTTGTTTCATTTGAGCCCCTCAGTTCACTCCAGTTCACTATTGATATTTTGGCCTGGAGCTGTTGGAATGATTTTGAACATGAACTAGTTCTTTCCAGTTCGTTAATTACTGAAGGAAGGTAAAGATCAATAATACAATGAAGACATTAAGTAAGACATTCCATCAGTATTGAACTCTTGAGAAATTGTTTGTGCTTGACCCTTGCAATATTCTAAGCATTGGAATTGTGCCAGCACACCCTCGAAAAATTGAATCAAACTTAATTTCTTGTCAAGTTTAGAGAGCAATTTGCTGTAAAAAACAACAACGAGGTTTTGTGGTAAGTTTCCCCACAATTTATAAAGATTATGTTTGTGTAACATAAGCAAATTTCTCAAATCTCCGTAGAAACCAATGTGTTTTGTTTATGGCAGGGCACAGATATAAAAAGGAAAGAAAATGAAATATGCTTATGTATTTGGTGCATATTGAATTCATTAGTTATTCTTCTTCCTAGAGTGATGAGAAAAATAATATTCTATACATAATGGATTACAATGCAACACAAACCATGGCTGCTTCAATACTTATTTGTTGTACTGGAAATAACTGGTCTTGGCTATGCACAAATTACATCATGAGTGTTTTGAAGCCCAAGTGGAGCCTTTTGYATATCAGTGAATTTGCTACCTAGTCACATGACAGTGATATTTGATGCTTCCTTTCTACACAAAATCATGTGAGAACTATATGAGTCTCACACTGTATGTCTCTATAAAGGAGTTTAAAGCATTGATAGGAGTGACTTTGGCACTAGGCATAARAGGGCTTGGATCTTGAGTAGGTTGTATAATGTAGTTTAGTTTTTTAAAGTCAGTTGTTAAGTGGTGTCTTTTCCAATAGCAATCATAGAATGCAGTAAGCTTATAAAAACTTTCCTCGTTCGTCTAAACATTTAAAATAAAAAATGTGATTGCAAAGGCATTATGCATGTCATATGAATGTAATATGCTTTCTTTTATGACTTTGGCAAACATTTTGTTGGTTGAAAACAAAATAACCAATTAGAAAAATTGTTTACGCKGACATTTTGGAATCTTTTGAATTAGCCTATACCGTCCTTCAATTGGTTGTTAAAACAGTTTGTATGTAATATCCTTTAATTGTTGGTCTTAGGTGTGTTTCCAACAATCAGTGATGTGGTTTATACTGTGGGATATTAGTGAGGCTAGAAAACCGGATGCATAGTAAGGATTAAAAGGAGAAAAGGCTAGTGAGGCTTTGTTGGTTGCGAGTGAGGGGCCTTAGTGAGGMAGCAGAAACACTGGCCTACTTTGCTCTACATCTCTAAACAATTGTTAGCCAAAGATATATACAATTTGCATCACTAATTCAATACAAATAGCATAATGAAGCATTAGGTGTATTAATTGGTGTTTCGGTGGTTCTATTACTTTGAAATGATTTGATATTGACCTAAGTAAGAAATGTCAAAGTATAATATGATCTATACAAAAGTATAACATCCATTCAACAAAAATGATCCGGACCACTGTTGATGCATATTGCAGTGTCCATTACAGAATTGCTAGTTTGAATAGTCAAGTCTTACCTAAAGCACGGATTTATAAGGAGGTCGCTATATGTAACGCCTATTGATCAGTCCTTAAACCTTTAAAATCGCTTTCGTTTTTTTGTATCGGGGTGACTTGTCTGAGGTTCGTTATTGGTGTATTTTAAGCTCCATTGGAAAAGCATTTTCAGTTCTTTCAACATATTTTTTATTGCCCGAGTTTCATATGCAAAACTCTTGAATTTTGGTAGATGCTCAATTAAAATTTTATAAAAAATGGTGCACAAAAAGTGGATCAAATGCGCCCCAAGACAATGTGGGTTTATGAAAGGAATTTAGGTTTGTCATCAGTTGAACGGCCATTCCACTGCTAATGACATCACCTTGTGTTTTCGTATGTGTTTTACGTATCTGGTTTTCGACATGTTGCAATGTAACTTACGAGCAAATTGAATGGCTATTATCTATGCCACACGGAAAGCTATTAGAACGATTTACTCMAAGAAATACTATGATTTGATACTGTGGTCTTCCATTTTGACTACTAATTTAACGCCATGCTTTGCCATTCCATGATATCTGCTTTCCTCATAACGTCCCCTCCATTCTGACCTAGTTTCGCTGAGGTTATTGGGGAGTATTGTGGGGAAATAGTAGTGGTAGCTGGTCTGTGAGGACACTAGATTATATTGTACTCAATGATTATATTTTTTAGGAAGCTTTGAAGTCAACGATGAAGGGAATACTTTTCAAATCATGAAAATAAGCTTCAGAGGGTATAACCTTGGAGTTTTTGGATAGTAAAACATTTCTGTGCAATGGTGTCTTGGGGTTCCTGTAGGTGGCGTTACATCGTTTTTGCTCTGCTCAGCAACGTGGTCCGCCATTTTCTCATTCATGGTAGGAAGACCTTCATTTTTGGTGTGTCGAGAGCCAAGACAAAGAAATGACATGGACGATGATTAAAGATGGTAACCAACAGTTTAAATGGGTCAAATGGTTTTCATGCGGAATTGAATCTGGTTTGAACTACAGTCAAAGATCTGTTGACAGATAGAACTATCTTGAAAATGTAATTTAATAAGGAAATTAGGAACTTTAACCGCTTTTTACAACAGTACATATGAGTAATAATGAGTTCCGAGCTTTAACCTCATACTTTTGAAAGTGGAGAAGCATCACTTGGCTCCATGCCAAAACTAATGGAGAAGTGGAGAGTAACGGGAAATAATCGCATGTTTTCTTTCCCAATGATCTGCTCGCATTCACAAATGGCCCGTTCTGGAAAAAAAGTCCTTTAAATTCAAGACTAGAACCACTGCATTGAAAGACCAAGTCAGTCCCTCCAGGTTTCCCACGTATTATGGGAAGGCTTGCAAATTTGACCAATCACCACACTATTTCCGAATTAAACACTAAAATCATCGCAATATTATCACATAATATTAACCCCTCACCACAGTACAAAAAGAGCGCTCGCAATTTCAAACATTCACTGCACATTTACAGCATAATATAATATGGTTCAATCAAGCCACACAAACTTTTTCCCTCGTCAGCACATTTTCGCGACAAATTGGACAGAATCATTGCGTATTGCCATGCAAAATGTCAGAATTMCCGCAGCAAAATAAAGCATTTTTGCCTCAAATATCACAAACAAATCTCAGCGAAATCGTGGAGGAACTGCCATGTATCTTATCTTAGAGCAGTTTACAGAAATGTTAATATGTACATTTGTATCTATTATTGCTGTAGAATTTATGTTTTCGCTGTTTAGAAAGGTGAAGTTGCGAAAATACATGTTTCTCATGGTTCACACAGTTTGGATATAATAGGGGTTGGCTGTCCTCAAAGTGTTTKTTTAGAACTCACAGTTATCCCGTGTTTGTACTGTTTGTACATATACTGCAATAGGTTGTGCATTTCTACTCAGGTGTAGCTGATTTTTCCTATTTGTTACAAAAATAAAACATATTTGAATGTAAAGTTACATTTGTTKCTGTAGATGTGAAATTCTTGCTTACTGTTTTAAGGCCTTCAGATATAAGGATATGGCATTGAATTTCAWAGTGCAGTGTATTTTGTTTCTCTAATGGGGTGCTGTATTGAAGCRGGACTGTCCTCCCTCACGCAGGGAGCAGAAAACTGTCGTAAATCTTTTMCTAGTTTACCTATCTACTCATTTGGCATTAATTAAGTTTTTCAATTTAAATTGGACAGGCTTTTTTTGGGCCACTTTCCCTGTGTGTGTACAATTCAGCGTCACCCATATTCGCCCCGTAATTAATTCAAGGTGTCATGAGAGTGGCGACTTGCAATGCCATCTCCACTTGAATTCTACCTTTTCTGGGATCACATAATGCACTAATTACTGTACTGCTCAAACTCATATCCCACTTTAATGGGAGATCTGTTTCCTGAAGGTAAAAAATAGAASCCTCTTACTCACAAGCACTTGATGAGATGAGCATGGACGGGAAATTGAACAGGCTTGAGTTCTCGAGACAAGCTTGAGACTATGGTCTACCCCATTGGGATAGTTGTTGTGGAAACACTGAAGTTTTCTCTCAGTAATATAATGCAATTAAAAAATCTGTCATGGAGAGGATATGGTAAAAGTATATACGTAATTGGTTTGTCTTGATAAAATTAGCCTTTTCTTTTCCGGACTGGGAAATAGGCATTTTCCATGGCTGAGCACAAGGCTCAGCATATTTGTTAGTTAGGGAATTCAATTTAAATTTAAAGATTGCCTGCTATGTTCACTTGTACAAAACACAGCCTCCTTTTAGCCAGCCCTAATGTGGAGCCATGTGGACTGCCGTCTCATTTATACAAGATGGAAGGCCAACTCTATTCCTAACTATTCCAATGAAGGTCCCTTGTTTTCATCATAGGTCATGAACTAGTTTGGCTCTCAATTTTCGAATTCCTCCTCTAAGGCATTTTKGGAGCAGACTAGTGAAAGAACATCTGAAAAAAAAGTTGACTGAAGAAAATCMACTTTTTTTCGTAAGAAAATATGAGACTATATTCCAATCTTAATGAAAATGCAACAAAAAAAAGTTTCACTTCCAAATCAGCGAATTGGCCTGGAATGGAATAATTATTTTAACACGGAATTGGCCATTAATGGCCTGACACAATTGAACATTAAATGGCTCTAACATCTCATTAAAGATTAAAGTTGGTGCATAATATCTACAAAAGCAATTGGTATGAAAGATGAATTTGCTAATCAGTAATCTAAGTTCAAAGCTTCATGAAATAAAATGACCCTTAGAGTGTGTAAYCCCAAAGCCTGCTTCATTTGGTAGGACACTGCATTTCATTTCCAATGATAATCAAGATTATGCTAATGTTGGTTATGATGAATTGCCTGCTTTAAAAAATCCCCATTCTTCAGTTGTTGTATATGACAAGCAGTGATAGTTTTGAAAAATCTATAAACAATCTTCTGACCTAAGTGTAGTGCTTTGGACTTTGGCTATTTATATTTTCTTCKCGAAATTGCATTAGATGTGTCAGCGATTACCCATTTTGACTCTAGACAAGAGTGTATTGCTTTTCGCTTCTATTCTCTCTCTGAGATATGGTGAACAAATGTAGAGTTTCAGGTGACTCGGGTGTCCCGTTTGTTCAATCAGTCTGTCACCAACCTCCCTTCCATTGTACCCCCACCTGTGTAGAGACACTGAGAATGGCTGTACTGGTCACATCTGTGGCAGACAGTGAACTAGGTGGCGAGTTTGTCGGCCTTGTTCCGCATGGCTCACGGCAGCCCGTCTTGCCGCCGGGATCTCAAATATTGATGAACGACGAGTAATGGCTGCCGTCTCATTTATTAACCATAGCTTATTTTATTTGGAATCAAAAGGTAAATAAAGACCCTTTTGCCGTTGTTTATTGGATGTTTCTTGTTCTTCCCGACAGTGCTTATCAGCYCTTCATCAAGCCTTATGTACTCCTCATGCATTTTAATGCCTGACCCACATTCTCTTTCCACATAGGCAGTCTCGTGTATCAAGAGAGCTAGAAACTTTGAACTTCGCTAGGTGTTCTCAAAACTAACTGTATCCTCCACGAGAATGTTCCAAAAGGAGGGCAACAGTGAAAATCTTTGTGTTACTGTTAATCAGGGTTGTGAATACAGCCCCCCTAACCACATACTGCATTGGTTACACTTGAAATGTGCCGACTGGTGAGGCGTTCCCTCCACCTCTCTCAGCCCAGGATAGGCCTATGGCCTTTAGCGTTCCACATCTTTGTTGCCATAACAAATCAGTTGTCGGTTTTATTTCTTTTAGCAGATTTAAAGGCATATTGGTGTTACCCTTCGAAAGCCTCCCGGGATGAAAGAGTCCAGCACCTCACCTATTCTCCTGTCCTTGCTTGTGTACTGGGCCTTATGAAACTGATCCTGCATTATTTTGAATGTTGTTGGTATATTGCTATCATGTCRTCTAATGCTCTCCTCCCATTTATATGTAGACCTTTTAATGTGATTTACGCGTGAGGGATATAAATGTAATTCTGTTCTTGTATTACTTTACCGCCAAACACAATAAAGCCGGACAGCAGTTAATTGCTTAAACATCCTAATCGCTTCTTGCTTGTAAAAACATTGCCCAACGTTTGATAAATGTAATATCGTGTTGTCGAATTCGGACGGCCCGCTCGTAAAAGTAACGATGGTGTTTTCCTAATTGATCCGCGGTAATAGTTTACGTTTATTGATGCACATTGGGCGTAAAGCTCTGCCTCTCTCTTCATTACCCCTTCATCAGGTTCTGCTTTGGCTTTCATCCTCAGCAGAACATTATTTGAGTTAATATAATGGAGAGTGGAGTTGCTCCTTCAGAACTGTGAAAGGCATTTTCGATCGTTTTCGGTAAATGTCCTTCTCTCGCCCATTTGTGTAGTGTTATGAAGTGGTGGATTACTTGTGGTGGATGGAGCACCCTTTCAAAATAGGAAGCCACTTTTGTGTCCTCTTGGTTCCTGCACAGCACCATATTCAATCACGAAAAACCATGTTACGTTAATGGCAAACTTTCACGGTTGAATGTGTAGGAAAGCGGCTCTCAGTAATAAGAGGGCAGGGGAGCACATTAAAATGCAGGCGGTCAAGGAGACAGGAAGACTCCAGCAGTACCAGCATATTGCTTGTAAGTCTTTTACGACTTCCCTCAAAGAGCTTTTTCTTCACCATCCATTTCTTTGACTGGACAAATTTAATATATTGGTCATGGAATTGGAAAGGATGTTGCTACATCTGTAGGGCCATATATATACAAGTAAATAATCAAACACTCGACTGAATCAGTGAAGTCATAGSGATTACTTCTACTGTTTTGCTAAAGCAGAATACTAGCCTCATTGTCCTTTCCTCGGACAAAGATTAACTGGCTTCAACCCATGAGTCTTTTACTATGCTACCTACATTGCACACTTGGATGTGTTTTGATACGCGGGCGTGTTTTGATTAAACTAACATGCCACAATGGAAACAAATCAACATTCCTTCCGAGTGAAAAAAAATAGTGCACTTCTGACTGTAGAAAAAATGAAGAAGGATTTAACCTGTCTCAGAGAAAGGATTTGTTGTTGTTCTGGTATGTTAATCTTATTTCTGTGAAAAGGTACGCAGGAATTTATTAGCACAGATGTGTGCTTTGAATTGAAGTGCTAGTTCTGATTGATGCATAGATTAGAACACTCTAATCATGTTTATATCACCACATAGAAGGATATGCTTTACTAATTAAACAACATTTTCTGTGTATAATTGTCCAATCCTCTCCCCCCAAAGGTAGTCTTGTAAACTTGACCCAAATGGCGGCCAGAAAGTAAAAGAATGAAGTTAGGCCTATGTATATTTAGGCTTCAGATATTTGCATAGTTTGTACATGGGTAATAGTTCCATATKATTTTATTGATTGGTTGGAAATTGGTCAAAAATATTTTTATATATTTGATATTCTTAGCAATGGATGATATTGAACTAGCATTTTTTTCTGATTAAATTATGATAATATCTTAACGCTGTCTTTGTTGTCCATTTTTTTGAAAACGCTTTGAATTATTATTCAAAATTTTACTATTCCACTTCTATATTGATCTCCATTATATAAATGCTCGATTTCTGGGTAACATACAGAGGATAATGTAGTTAATAATATAGAGCTTATTTTGATTTATATTGAAATTTACAAACAATATTTATTTCACTGTTTTGATATTGATTATTGAGTTCAGAATGCCTTCCCACTATAATGTTTTGACAAGGAGTATCCTACATGTTGTGTTAATTGTCATGATTTGAAATATATGTAGCATGTATCGGCAATTTTTTTTATCGTATCTGCTTTTTTCGTACATAAGAAAACAAAACAACATACCTCAATTTMATACTATACGCCTTACACTTCATACATTAGTACCACGACATAATCATATGCATACATGGCCTACAATAAATAGTCAGCACCATGAGGACAACTTGCCGTTAGCATTGGTGGCTATCCCACAGAATTCACTGAGGGTAAGGCATGAAGTAGTGAGTGAACAGGAAATGGGTCATGCAGTTCTTCAGTTGATTCTGAAATAATGAATTAGCGAGTTGTTTATGAATGTATACAGTAGTTTATTTTGCACTTTATAATGTAGGCGAAAATTCTTAGGAGACAATGTTCTTTTTTCTTGGGCATTATCCTTACCGTCAGCAAAAATATTAAATAACAGTTAATGCTATTGAGAAAAATGTTTGGAGAAAAAATAAATGTTGACCGCAACACCCCCAAAAGATTTATTAAATATATGGGTCCAGCCATCATTAACACGACATCATTAACATAATTAACYCTACAATCTTAAAAGTAAAGTTTTACATCTTGACCATTCTACAACTAGGTGTAATCATATTTCTGAACTTTATATTTAACTAGTTAATGGGAAAACCCATACCAGGAGATCTGAAAACCATTTACCTCAGGATAGAGTTAGTTGCCTGATGTGTGAATTGTGGAAATTCAACTCCAGACACAATGAGGTTGAATACAAGAGCCTAGTCTCCTCTCATTCAGTGAATGTCATTTAGATCAGGTTTCTTAAAATGTTATGATGGCGGTATTATGCACGTTTTGTTAAAGTAATCTCTAAAAGAATTGTAGGTTTTGAAATTGAATTCGTACTGTAAATGAACATGAATATGTAAGCTTACAACCACAGCAATACTTTGGCTACAGCAAAACAAATGTTTTTTGTTTTTGTTTTGGATGCTTGGATGATGTTTTAGCCTAGATTTAACAGACATGTGCGGTGTGACCTGACGGTCTTGGTAAGTCTCCGCAGAACGGCCATTGTGCCTTGTAGGCCCTCACCTGTTTCTTCTTAGCGTGGCGTGACTGTGTGACGGAGTAAACGAGCGATGGCTTTGGCACACATGGTTCTGTCTTCAAGTGAGAGGGCGGGGATTTGCTATACCACAGTGCACAGTAAGCTTTGACCTTCAAACAACTGGAGATTTGGAGAGAGAGAAAGGAGAAAGAAAAGCTTGTGAAAAAGTGGAGCATTGCTCCCATGTCATCTGGGAGATTTCTTTCCTGAATAGCAGACATGTCAAGCCTGTCATTCACATGGACCGAAAAAGGGGCTTTTATCTGGGGTCTTGGGGTTCGGTGGGCAGGTGGGGGGGAGGAGTTATGTACAGACAGTACAAACAGAAGTAGCCAACACTTAACCTGCTTAGGTGTACTGCACATTGTCGCCAATATTGAATAGAGTGTTCTCAGATGCTGTATAGTGTATAGTCTATTTCTACTACTAACTACTAATGGTGTATGAGGCCTTATGATGATAATATGTAATTCTCTTAGACCATTTTTAAAATTAATGACAAGTAAAAATGAATGAAAAGCCTTCCATTTTGCGCTACAATCTCATGATTAGTAGCCTCATGAAGGAACTGGTCATATATAATGTTTTGGCTTCATATTATGGATGCCACAATGCCAGAACAGCATAGATGTTCCAAGACGTACCTTCTGAGATAGAGTGCCTTCAGAAAGTATTCCAAAATTGGTTGTTGATCATTGCTAGACACACATTTTCAGGTCTTGCCATAGATTTTCAAGTAGATTTAAGTCTAAACTGTAACTCGGCCATGCAGGAACATCCACTGTCTCCTTGGTTAGCAACTCCAGTGTAGATTTGGCCTTGTGTTTTAGGTTATTGTCCTGCTGAAAGGTGAATTAATCTCCCTGTGTCCGGTGGAAAGCAGACTGAACTAGGGTTTCCTCTAGGATTTTGCCTGTGCTTAGCTCCATTCCGTTTCTTTTTTATCCTGAAAAACTTCCACACACCTTAACGGTTGCAAGCATACCCATAACATGATGCAGCCACCACTATGCTCGAAAGTATGGTGAATGGTACTCAGTAATGAATTATATTGGATTTGCCCCAAACATTGAATTGCATTGCCACATTTTTTGCAGTATTACTGTAGTGCCTTGTTGCAAACAGGATGCATGTTTTGGAATATATACCCGTATATGTAATATACCTGTTTTTTTGTAGTGACTGGGTATATTGATACACCATTCAAAGTGTAATTAGTTACTTCACCATTCTCAAAGGGATATTCAATTTCTGTTTTTTTTGGACCCATCAACCAATAGGTGCCCTTCTATGTGAGTCATCGGAAAACCTCCCAGGTATTTGTGGTTGAATCTGTGTTTGAATTTCACTGCTCGACTGAGGGACCTTACAGATKATGTGTGGGGGTACAGAGATGAGGTAGTCCTTAAAAAAATCATGCTAAACTCTATTATTGCACACAGAGTGAATCCATGCAACTTATTATGTGGCTAGTTAAGGACATTTTTAATCCTGAACATATTTAGGCTCGCCATAACAAAAGGGTTAAATACTTATTGACTCAAGACATTTCAGCTTTTCATTTGTAATTAATTTGTAAAAATTTTGAAAAAKATAKTTCCATTTTGACATTATTGTTTTTTTTGTGTAGGTCAGTGACAAAAAACTAAATGTAATCCATTTCAAATTCAGGCTGTAACACAGCAAAATGTGGAAAAAGTCAAGGGGTATGAGTACTTTCTGAAGGCACTGTATATTGTTGTCAGAGAAACCCTCTGCTGTACCAGTGTCTTGTTAACTTTTAGATATCTCATTCCCTCGTCATAAATTGGGATTTGACAACATTTCAAAATAATTTCTTGCATCGCAAACTTTTTAACAATCTCTCTCAATCTCTACAAAATGTGAAGTGGAATTACACTCCCAAGTTTCCAATATTTTTTTGTTAGGACACTAACGTTTTATGAATAAGTACATCATCCAGTGAGGATGCTTGTGATCCGGGGGAGTGAGAAATGAGAGACGAGAGCTTAAAGCTGCACAAAAGGATAGTTTTTCACCCGGCTTGGTATTATGGCCTTTTACAATGCTATTGGGACGGTGATGTGCTCCGAATGTGAACTGACGTCAGCTATGGCACAGGACTTTTATATCAACCGAGGTGATTTGATTTCAACAACTGCACGTAACGTACTGGAGCTTTTTGTGTGAGCTCTTTTTACCCTTCCAGTCGCAATGGTAGGAATGGGCTGGCATGGATCCTTTCATATCACCTGCACAAAGGCAATCACATAGCAGGTTGCAAAAAACTTGAAATGTTCAGAGTTTCTTGTGACACTGAAGTCCTGAATCACAGAGAAACTAATGGAGGTGACCTCCTGACTGAGCTGTGTTGGCAGGCATGCCTCTTCAGAGATAGAGAAAGAAAGAGCGAGAGAGAGAGAGAAGGGGGGATGGAAGACTGTTTGAAGACGGGGACAGTGGCAGTAACAGGAGAGGGAACATGACTGGTGTGACAATGGAAACGCGAGCCAGGGCCGCCACCGCTCATGTTCCTAAATCTCTCTATGACTAGGGGCAAGGAACTCCAAAAGTGGGTTACCAAAAGCGGCGAGGGAATRGGTGCACTTTTAAGGTTTAGATATGCTTGTTTGGGTTTCAGTTTCTCAATTCAGGAATAGTCGAGCTTGAAAATGAACCAATTGTTTAGAAATGTGCACAAATAAAAGACGTGAACACAAAGTGTAGTAACATAGACATTATTAGGAACACTAAAATGCTGGAGCACTGCTGCTTATGACTGCATACGACTACAATTGCCTTCTATTGTTTCTTCTTGGTTAAATGATTCAGCACAATTGACAGTTTCAGCATTACGCATGGCATTGTACTGTGTATGCGATACTAGTTCTGAGCACATTGAGAAAGATTTAAAAACCCGTTCTGAAAACCTCATACGCACAAAGATGACTAGAATTGAATGAAACTCCCTTCCCAATTAATCTCCTATTTGTCCTTTTGGCCTACACTCCACGAAAACACCTCACTTTAACATGTCTAAGCATCTGGCACATCTCTAGTCCCTCAGAAACATATAGAACACTCCAGTATCTTCTCTGTATGCCTGTACAGTAGGGAAACATGAATACCTGACAATACCGGGGTGAGATTCTAGGTGGTGTGTGAAACGCGGCCGGCGGTAATCCAYGTGGCGGCGGGATCTCTCGACGCTCGGCCCTCGCTCCCGTGCGATGCTAAAGTGCAGTCTCACCTCGGGGCGGCGGCGAAGCCAGCTGAACATCAGGATATGGGGAGATTACAGAGCCTGTGGAGTGAGTTTAAACAGGATTAGCCATTCCAGCTCAGGTGCTACGCTAATAGGATTAGGGAGTCCCTTTTCTTGTTCATCCCAGCGTTAAGACGAATTACGGGCCCCCAAAACAAAGGTGTATATTCGGACGGCGCAAGGACGCACAAGGGATAGACAACGCTCTTATGGGGGGGGGGGGGCCCTCTTTTTTTGAATGGATCCCCCACACATGTTCTGAAGGGACTGACCCCCATATTGACTGTCACCCAACACTTTGGGGGTCCCCTTAGTTGGCGATGGAACTTTAATTAGTCAATGCATTTTTCAGGGCATAGAAGCCACTTTGCTGGAGGAAGTGTTTTGAGCGATGATTGTATTGTTGCTGTCGGCTCCGATAGCCCTTTAAAGATTAGTGCTGCTTAAAAGACAAGCCCACTTACAGGATGGAGGAACACAGTTGTTTAATGGAAATGCAAGCATCTATTCTAAAGGATGGCCTTCAGAACTACGAATCAGATTTTCTTATTTATTGGAGAATAGAAGCACAAAGCCTTTTCATTTAGATGTATTATCCTTTGATTTCAATGGCAGTCTAGTTTATTATATAATTTAGTTTCAGCTGTCATAATAGTCTATTTAGCCAATCTGTCTTTACATTTGGTTAAACGACCTTGTAGATATGGAGTGTATAGCATTGAGACTTACAATGCTCCCTTAGAGCTTAGTGGTCACCATGACTTCAAGTAGTCTGTATCTCTACACATTTGAGTTTCTCCAATCATGATAACTGTTATCGGTCCAATTCCACCGGAGTGATCCCGTATCAATTTCCCCATCACTTTAGATATAATCTTGCTAGGGGGCGGTTCTTGTGATGGGCTGTGAAAAGAGGAGCTGATATCTCCTTTGTGCCAATTTTGTGGGGGCCAACGGGAGAAATCGTAAAGGATCTCCACCTAATCCTGGGGTTTAGCCTTCAAAAGCCACTCTTTTCTGGAAGGCTTTGAGGTTCTTCACACAACTCTCTGCTCCGCAGCCCTTTCTAATAGGAGGGGTTAAAGTTTGCCGAAGTGGGGAGGGCTTGTTCGTTTAGGGCGGGAAGAGAGGCACTTCTGGGCTGGCGTAGCTGGTTATCTTCTTGAAGATCCTGAGGGGGAATGCCGTTGGAGGATAGCAGGTGAAGCGGCTCTGAGTTTTCAGAGGCCTGCTTTTCACCAGTTAGACAGGACTCCCAGGGTCCCCCTGCTAGCTGGAGGGAGATCCGTGTGATGAAGCTAGGCCTACATCTGTCCCTCAAAGCCTGGCTCTCCTGCTTCTCTCTCCTCCTGTAGAGATTCGGACAGCCATGTGTTCAAGGAAGAATGCACTGTTCATTTAAAGCACTTAGCACCTACGCTCAATGAGGAACCATTAGGTCTGCTCTTCAATACCCGCCTTCCATTTCGCTCCGCCTCATTGGCAGCCTACACAGTGTGATTTTGTTCAGGAATTGATGTAAACTCAGAAGGCTGAGTTGCCCACGACCACCTTAATCTCACCGCATACGGAGCGTACATCATGGTTCTCCAACGAAGATTGCTACATAAGGAGGTTCATTACCCCAAAACCCTCAAAAGAAATACGCAACCGTATGCAAGTAGTCCTCTGTCTCAAGACTGCTTTGACAATTCGCACCCTAAAAGCAGCAGTGTCTTGGCTTAGGTCTCAGGGAGGGCCATGACGACAAGCCTCGACCCTGAAATACTACCTCGGCACCACCTTTCAAGACTGATGGTCCATGTGTTTTAGCTTTGGGCTTCCTAGACAAGCTTTATCACTCCCTGCTTCTTAGCTTAAGGGGGTTAAGGTTCCCTGTCAGTCCAACAGTCAACACAAAGCAGAACCCCCATCTGATAGCAATCTGTCAGGGCACAGAGATGAATTCTCTAGGGTTGGGCTTTTACTTTATTGTCTGATTAGAAAGTGCATTGATAAGTAGTATGCCATCAAATAACTTCAATTTAGTATCATTTGTATATTAGACAATCATGCAGCTGAAAGCAGGGTAGGTTATTGATTATTATGAAAGCAAGGCCCCGGCCGTGCTGATGCTCCGTTCAGACCACAGCTGTCAATAGAAGCTCAGAGATGCTCATTCAGCAAACCTGTCAATGGCATATGCGACGGTAATATTGACGATCATGGCCTTGAGTAGTCTGTCTGGTGGAATTGTTCAGTGAGTGTCATTTGTGGCAAATTTGGGCTTTTTTTCTCAGTTAACAATCAATCTGCAGGCTGCAGTACAGTCTGGCCTTAGCTATTCAGCCTGTCGACATCTGTGGCAGCATATTTAAAAAATTTAAAGCAGAGGAGGAGTCTTGATTTTTTTATTTGGTTTTGAAATGTATGTTTGGAAACACTTTCTAAGAGCTTCCATTTAAAACATTTTGATAAATACTTAGTTACGTTTATAAATGTTGGAATACAAAATGTATTAATGAAGCATAAACTACTTATAAAAAGTGTATTAATGGCATAGTTATGAAAGGTTTTAGAAAGCGTTACCACATTTCTTGCCCCTCCTAAAGTGAGGAACCAACATTAAAAGAAACGTGGTGTGGTGCACCCAAGCTTGGTTCCTTAACCTCAACCAATTGACGGGTCACCCTTTAAGTTGATTGTGACTCTTTTGAACCGAGGAACCCGCCTCATGGGCTGTGACCCGCTCTCATTGCGCTCTCCCCAGATACTTCATTATGACAGAGATCCTTCAGAAATATTCAAGGCATCTGATGGGGGTCAGGACGTGGCAGCCTTTCTTCCCCGTGTCGTCCAGATGCTTGGGGTTCATTGAGGATGCCAGCGACCAAGAGGGCACTTCCTCATTACCTCCAGAGCCGGCCTCATTAACCCTCCATGCAGCTGGAAGCACCACAAGCAGCGCCAAACTCCAACCCCCTTCGCCTGAATCGCCCTCCAATTATCCAGATAGATTTTACCCTCGCAGGTAGTGCAGAAATGACGACCTATACTGTGTCGTGCTGTATCGGCACTGTAACACCGACCCCATGCATAGATTTATATCGGACGATGGCTGTTTCTTATACACATGTAATATAAGACGCAAGGCTGGTTCTCACCACCTGTTGCCATTTCAAACTGACAAATTCTTTTTTAGACAAATTTTGTCAGATATACATACAAACTCTGAAATGGCCATGCATTCAAAATAATTGTGATATGTTATGAGTTGGATTGATATTAATCTTAAATCTACGTAGGCTTGATTTGAGGGTTTTATTTGGTAAAAGTATTTTTTCCCCCTTCATTTTTATGAGCTGTTGATTGACGTCAATGTTTTTCTTGCTAAAACCTGTGATTGAAACATACAAACTGTATATAGTCCCTTCAGATTACACTTCTTGACCCTGCAGTCTCTACATTTTGTCCTTCAGGGCCTATTTGTATCTGTCTGAATACTCCATGTGTCGTAAATCACCATTAAATCCTGCAGTTGCTTATTAAGTCTGTCATTCAGACAAATGTTTGACCTCATATTTCTCATGTCATGAGGGGGGGAGAAAAAAGCGATGTTTAGTCTCGACAAGCGGAAACGGTTACTTAAAACTACTTGGATGCTTTCCAGATGGTGAATCCTGCCGTCTGAAACTCAGAACGTCAACATATAGTCCTTTGTCTCCATTTGGTGGATCAAGACAATGCATTTCCTTTGCCTCCCCAAAATGATTTTAATTCTCTAACAAGTCACGGTATTGTGCARAAAAAGGCTCAAACCCCCTTACACACAAACATCCGCCATCTTACACACCAACCCACTAGTAAATATGTATATTTTTGTACACTACAGTATGTAACTTTGTAAAACAAAARGGTTAAGCCAATGAAATTGTTTTACTCATGCAACGAGGAACTCCACAAYTTGATATCTGTGGACAGATGTATACACATTACCGAGTGTAGTATAGAACATGTACTAATTCGATATCATTAAAACAAGCAGAATCTTTTCGAAGCTTTGCACTGTTGTGGAGCCTAACGCTTTTTAGCATTGTGTCCTTAACCCCTGTCTCAGAAAGGAAAACCATTTAGAAAAATAAAGCCGGGAGATATTTTATGATCCTAGTTTGTTCACTCATTTCCCTCTCAATCCATCGCTGTCCCAGAATAACCCCCTGTATAAATGTATTCCTGTTTTTGTGCCAGTCATTCAAACTGCCTTGTTACCATGACATTGTGACAATCACTCCTCCGGCAATAGAGGATCTGAAGGGCTTATATGCTACACTACACTCTGCTACTGTAACTGCCTTCTCTGCCGGCAGCTGTGGTCACATCGTTAGAAAAAGCACTCGCCATTTCGCCTGTGTGCACCTTTTTAAAATAGTCTTCATGACTCTTTTTTCCCCCCAAAAGATAATCTGTGGTCTCAATAACTGCTTGCTCAAGCGTAGTCCAAATAACTTGTGTTTTTGAATTGCCACTCGGTGTAGGCCGTGAGCATTAGTAGTGCCTGGGAGAGAAGGCATTTCATGGGTCATTACCGCTGTTCATAACCACACCTAGTGAAAAGGACTTTGCAAGATGTGGCCTTTACGGGACCCTGTGACATACTGTCTGATGGCCTGAGCCAGTTGGAGCCCTCCAGGGGGGGCAATGCACTGGTCTTAAAAACAAAATGCTTACGTGGCGGAATATGGGAAGCTTATGGCGGAACTTCCGACGCCAGAGTAGTACGTTGAACGATCGGGGGTTGTCAGGAGTGTGTGTGTGTGTTTGGGGGGTATCGTGTGTGCATTCTTTTTGTGTGTGTGTGTGTGTGTGTGTGTGTGTGTGTGTGTGTGTGTTGTGTGTGTGTGTGTGTGGTGTGTGTGTGTTGTGTGTGTGTGTGTGTGTGTGTGTGTGTGTGTGTGTGTGTGTGTGTGTGTGTGTGTGTGGTGTAAGAGTAACAGACTAACAGTGTGGTTAATGATGCAAGGGGAAGTCTAAGCCCTTTCCCCCAAGTCTCTTTCTCACTTCTGAGATCCAAGGTAAACAGCACGAGGAGGGCTGGATCAGCGTGAAGAAGGGGGCTAAAGCTCTTCCGGACTGGTCCCTCCATCCTTCACTGCTCACAGAGTGCAGTCTGAGGTTCATGACTCCCTCCCAGACTCACAGGGTCTACTGTAGGCCTGTGTGAACAAGTGTGTGAAGACCTCCAGGGAGCTCGGGCCTATCCCAGCTTTCCCTCTGAAGACCGGCCGGAAAGGGAAAGAGAGAGAGAGAGAGAGAGAGAGAGAGAGAGAGAGAAAGAGCGCGGTATTCCGAGATTTTAGAGGACTGTTTTAATCTGTCGTGGAACGGGACATTAGGGTATCCTCGGAAGCACTGGCCAGTGAACCCTTTATGGCAGAGGCTGCTCCGTACACACTGGGATTAAACCGGCCGAGAGGGACTTCGCTGGAAGGGTCTTTTCTGCCACATTAGCTTTAACAAAGAGGATTACTGTGGTCTAGGAAAACCTCCTGGTCCCCAACACACACACACACACACACACACACACACACACACACACACCACACACACACACACACACACACCACACACACCACACCACACACACACACACACACACACCACACACCCACCCCAACCCTATCTTCTCCTCCGTCCCTTGCCTGCGTTCGGCGGTTGCAATTAACTGGAGTTTCCTATTGAAAGTTAAAGGAAAGGGTCAGACTCTATGAGAAAGCCCCTGTCCCATCACTACTGTAATTTCGAGAGAAGGACTTTGGTGGGAGGTGTGTGTGTGTGTGTGTGTGTGTGTGTGTGTGTGTGGTTGTGTGTGTGTGTGTGTGTGGTGTGGTGTGTGTGGTGTGGTGTGTGTGTGTGTGTGTGTGTGTGTGTGTTGGTGGGGGGTTAAAGGTCCAATGCAGCCATTTAATCTCAATATCAATAATTTCTGGGAACAATAAAGTACCTTACTGTGATTGTTTTTCAATTTCAATTAAAAATTACTTCTTAGCAAAGAGCTATTTCTCAAGCAAGAATTTTGCTAGGACTGTCTGCCCAGAATCCGGGAACATTCCCGAGAGTTAGCTAAGATTCCCATTAAGTTCTTGTTAGGGTTTTTAAGAGAATGTTTTTGACCACAAAATATTTTTCCACAAAATGTTTTAAATGAAATATCGTTGGAATGTTCTCCTAAATGTTGTGCACAACATSTGTAACAACAACCATAGAATATTCCCCAAAAGTTCCCCAATTAGGTTTCCAGGTAATGTAATAGCACAATGTACTAGCTGGTTCTGTGAAAGTTCCCAAAACATTCGTTAGGTTGCGGGAAATGTTCCCATTACACAAAAACTGTCCAGTCGTGGTGATGATTGTGGAATGTTTGTATTAAAAATGCACCTGACGTTGCAAGAATGTTCCAGGAACACATTTAATCTGTTCTTTAAAGGTTCCCCAGAATGTTTCATTAGGTTATGCGAACAGTCTTCTGGGGACATGACAAAAGATATGTTCCCAAAACACAAAAACTGTCCAGTTGTGCAGATGATCCAGCAATGTTTCTTTTAGGGTGCAAAAAACATTCAGCTGATGTTACAAGAACATTCCCAGAACATTTGGTCTGTTCTTTATAGGTTCCCAGAATGTTTCATTAGCTTGTGATAACATCGTGGGGACATGACAAGAGATATGTTCCCAAAACACTAAAACTGTCAAGTTGTGCTGACATTCAGATAATGTTTGTATCAGGGTGCACAAAACATTCCTTTGATGTTYCAAGAATGTTGATACAACAGCCTTTCMGAGTTCTTMAAAGGTTCCCAGAACATGTAATAAGGTTGTGGGAACAGTGCAGGTACATTACKKGAGATAGGTTCCCAAAACACAAAATATGCTCAGTTGTGATGACATTCATACYATGTTTACGTTAGGTTGCACAGGATATTCCCTTAATGTTGTAAGAATGAAATAAGTCCGTTTTTATGACGTTCATAGCATACTTGTTTTAGGTTTAACTTAATGTTCCATTGGTGTTCACGCAATATACATTTTATATTCTCTTGGAGGTCCTTAGAACATGTTATATTTAAGTTGTAGCTAATATTACCACAACATTCCATTGTCWTTTTWTWWWATTTAACTAGGCAAGTCAGTTAAGAACAAATTCTTATTTTCAATGACAGCCCAGTGTGTTAACTGTCATGTTCAGAACGACAGATTTTTACCTCGTCAGCTCAGGGATTCGATCTTGCAACCTTTCGGTTACTAGTCCAACGCTCTAACCGCTAGGCTACCTGCCGCCCCAATGAATAATAATGCATAATAACTCAGGTTAGTAAACATCCCTATTATGTTTCCAGATTTAATGGCAATTCTCATTTSAGSWCTGTATTGTACGTGATATAGCGACACATGGCATTCTCATTTAATTCATAGGACATTTGAACAGCATTTAATCATACAAACASAACCATATTTACAACCGCATTTCTGACTGGATTTATATATGTGGATAAAATAAAGACATCTTTTACTGGAGTACATCTGAGCCTCAATTTCCTTCCCCCCCCAAAACAAACATGGTTAAAGATTATGTGGGATTGAACCTGCGGTCTTCAGCAAGATCATTAACCCTCTGCGCCACCAGAGAATGACACAGAACACAATTTTAGAGTTATTAAAATGTTATATAAAACGGTATTTTATGATTTTCTTTCTTCATCACGAGTTGAAAGTCTTTTTAGTTGGATAGGGCTTCGTTTAAATAACTTGTGTAATTGTGTAAAACAATTTGACCTTTTTTTCAATTTCAAAATCACATTTCACAAGACTTTCAACACATGATGAAGAAAGAAAATCATAAAATTCAGTGATACAAGTACTCAGCATATGTGTCCTGATTGACCATATTTGACTGAAAAATCACAGGGCTGCGGCTATCTGGTCTGCAGGTAGCCTAGTGGTTAGTGTTGGGCCGGTAACATTTACGTCATTTAGCAGACGCTCTTATCCAGAGCGACTTACAAATTGGAAAGTTCATACATATTCATCCTGGTCCCCCCGTGGGGAATGAACCCACAACCCTGGCGTTGCAAGCGCCATTCTCTACCAACTGAGCCACACGGGCAACCAAAAGGTAGCTAGATCGAATCCCCGAGCTGACAAGGTAAAAATCTGTCGTTCTGCTCCTGAACAAGACAGTTAACCCATTGTTCCTAAACTGTCATTATGAATTTGTTATTAAAAAAATAAAAAAAATATCCCCTGGTGCAGATGCGTATTGATCTTTCTGAAGATTGCASGTTCAATCCCACATATTATTTAACCATGTTTCTTAAAAAATATATACTCTGCTAAAAGAGAGGATGTATTTATTTCATCCAGATGTATAAATCCTGTCAGAAATGCAGAATTTAGACAACAAATTTTTTACAAATTGACTGTTTAACTTAAAAAAACACCCACTATAATTCCTACTCTGAGATGCTTGATATGGTCCCTCCCGACTTATTTTTCATGAACTGAAAAGCAAAAGTGATGGTAGATCAACATTCATAGTCTTGGATATGGGCCCAGACGTATGCAGCATATAAAGAGGATGGGGGAAGTGATYGTGAATAACCCAGTTACCACCGTTTCCCTGGGTTAGTTATGTCTAAGCATGGAATTCTCCATTGACCATACTGCCATGGCTATATACCAAAAAGTGCTTCCCTGGTGGCGCAAAGGATAAAAGTCTTTCCTTTGTAACCAAACATTGTGGGTGCAATCTCTGTATGTGCAGATTGTCAACATATGAAGTGTAAAATATATGGCTCTTGTCTGTATGATAAAAGGCTGTTCAAATGTCCTGTGAATGAAATTAAAATACTGTGTGTCTTTATCACCTACAATACAGTCCTCAAATGAGAATTGGCATTKATTCTTGAGAGAAACATAATGGGGATGTATTCCAATATGCTTTAAGGAGCTACAAATTTGCGTGCTGAGAATGTTGTGGTAATATTAGGTCAAACTTACAAATACCATTTTTGAAATMTTTTGAGGACCGACAAAGACAAGGTAAAATGTATAACGCGTAAACATCAATGGAATATTTTGTTAAACCTAAAACAAATATGCTACCGGCGTCATAAATACATACTTATTTCATTCTAACAACAAGGGAATGTCCTGTGCAACCTAACMTAAACATRGTATGAATGTCATATATATGAGCATATTTTGTGTTTTGGGAACCTATCTCYGGTAATGTACCTGCACTGTTCCCACAACCTTATTACATGTTCTGGGAACCTTTAAAGAACTCAGAAAGGCTGTTGTATCAACATTCTTGCAACATCAAAGATATGTTTGTGCACCCTGATACAAACATTATCTGAATGTCAGCACAASTGGACAGTTTTAGTTTAGTTTTGAGAACCTATCTCTTGTCATATGCCCACAATGTTCCCACAACCTAAATACATGTTTTTGTAACTTAAAAAATAAATAAAACATCTGTTCAGATCAGGCAAATGGTTTTTGCAAACTAATAGAAACATTYTAATAATKAACACAACTGGACAGTTTTTGTGTTTTGGGAACATATCTTTTGTCATGCCCTCACAATGTTCCCACCAGACTGTTCTCCCAGAAGCTAATAACACATTCGTGGAGCCTTTAAAGAGCAGATTAAATGTGTTCTATGAATGTTCTTGCAAAATTAGGCGAAAAACGACGGGACAGTTTTTGTGAACATTTCCCACGACCTAACAAATGTTCTGGAAACGTTCACAGAAGCAATTTTGGTTTGCTGGGTGTAACATRTGCTGTTATTGGCAGAGAGGTTTGAAACTCTCTTTCTTATTGGTCCATTAACTTATTTACCACCTGGTGATGTCGCCAGGCAGGCAAAAATTCCATCCCACCAAAACAGGCTAAAATTTCAGACAGTTTTTTCAAACAGCTCTTACASTAAAAGGGCATTATCATKYTTTTCACAATTTCACAATATTATTCCAACCTCATAGTGTGGAAATATATATAAAACACAGGAAATCATATTTTTGACTGCACTGAGCRTTTAAGTGCAGGTKTTTTTTTCTTGAGGAAACTGAGGCTTAAGGCTTGTCAGTTGAACCAGGTCGCTTGGCTGGTCAGCTTGAACAGAATTTGGAGTTAGGTAGTGGGTTGGAGTAGGATGGAGGGTTCAGGGRGGTGATGGCGGTGGGGTGGGTGTAGGCTCTCCAGTGAAGCTCTCCATATGAAACACCCCCTCTGGATGACCCGATAGTATCTTCTACTAGATTTCCTTTGAATGACTCTGTTGTTTCATATCTGACTCTGAAACTATCTAGAGATACTGCTTAGGTCTATCAAAATTGGATGGACAATAAACATCGACCAAAAAAACAGCATGCAGTTTTTTGTTGTTGCGGTACAGCCACGGGCTGTGTTTGAGTTTGACGACAGTTTATTTGAGGTCCTTGAAAAGTCGTTCCTCTGTGCTCTCACTCCTCTCCCTCTGTGAAAGAAGGGGGCCATGTTGGATCGCCCCTCTGGAGTGTGGGAGGGGAGGGTAACAGCGGCACAGAGCAGATACTACGCTTAATCTCTGAGCCTCTGGAGGACCCCCCCCCCCCCCTTCTTCGTGCCCGCTGATAGGGCACAGGCCCACCCCCGTCCTCTTAGTGTTTGTGTGTGCATGTGTGTTTGGAGGATGGGGGTACTACATTTATAGCCCCCTCACACACAAACAGTCAGAGGGCAGGAGAGAGGCCGATGGGATTACCCCCCCAACAGGCCTGCGTCCTAGCCCAAGGTCAGGGCCCATTCGGGGCCACGACACAGCTGGCCGGCCCCCTCTCGTCTTGTCGTTCCTCTCGCTTGGGCGAGCACAGCCCCAACAACAGTCGTCTTAAGTTAGGAGTGAGGAGGCCATGCTTCAGCCACAGCTTCCCCTAGCCACACAGACTGTCATTACTTGTCAGTGTCATCGGTGAAGGGAACTGACTACGGTGGATGTATGTGTGGATGGACAAATAGATGGATGGATGCATGTTCTAGGCTTGCCCGCGTCACGCTTTTGACCGCTGTGTGCACTTGGCAAACAAAAAAGGCATGTTTTAATGATGGGGTTATTAAGATGAAGTAGAGTATCTGGGAAACGGGTGACCTCCTGCAGATCCTGGCTGCTTTCATATATGGGGCTAAAGTAAGAGATTTTCCCTTGTAATGAAAAACAAACAAAATTAWGATTTTTTTTATTGCTTTTCCTAGGCCCTGGTTATTTGATATGCATTTATTTGATTCTACTGAGTACTGTGTGTAGTAGTGTGCTTAAGAAAAGGAKAACATTTAATGTTTTGCACCATTCATTATTGATGAGCTGAAATTAGTGTGTTCCTTTTCATAAATCATTGAAAAAAACGTAAGAATAACAGTGGTTCATAACTTGCCTTATCCATAGGGGAGCGAGGCCTACGTGTCGGTATGTGCTACTCTCTGGACATCATTGGAATAAATGAGCAAATGAGACCCCTGTAGTATTTTCCCAGTAGATCCTTAAAGGCTCGTTAGGTCATCAGAACGAGCTTAAAGTGTAATCTTTCCTTTGTGCCGCCCCCTCTCTCCAACCTCCCCACATTAAGTCAATTACTCCCTGCACCTTAGCCACATTTGCGTGATTGATGAGTATCGATTGCCGCAAACACATGTGCACCGTACAGTATATCACCCGAACAGTAGGACATTCATCACGCGCTGTGGGGGTGGGGGAGTTGATGGGGAAGGGAAAAAAGTGTAACGCGATATCAACGCCTTGAGCACCACCAACCAACCTCCAACATGGCTCGCAGGCAGCCCAAGCCAGAAATCAGTCGGGAGTCAGCCTGTGTACGAATTCTCCATCTTGATAACCCGAAGCGGGGACAGAATTCCTCGACATTAGTCAGGTAACAGCAGCGACGCTCAGTCGGGGCCGCAGCCCGCTCTTGTTGTTTCTTGTGTTTCTGCCCAGCGATCGGTGGCGCCCATGGGGAGTCTTTATTAGGAACATTTTCACAGAATAAAACCTTAACAGATTGCTTATTGATCTCTAGTGGAGCCGAGCGGGGGGGGGAAAAGGAAAGGCTGAGGCCTTTCTCCATCCCCTCTGCTGCAAGAACCAGGCTGCTCACGCCACATTCCATCTCCGACAGCCCTGCAACATCCCCAGCCTGATACCCCTTCATCCCATAGCGCATAGCCACTGAAGTGGCACTCATATATCACTGCCCCAACTGGGGGGGATTTCTCCAAAGGTGTGTCTGTGTGTGTGTGTGTGTGTGTGTGTGTGTGTGTGTGTGTGTGTGTGTGTTGGTGTGTGTGTGTGTGTGTGTTGTGTGTGTGTGTGTTGTGTGTGGTCGTGCGTGCGTGCGTGGTATTGGACATTCTAGCCATGTTATCTAGTCTCACTCGTGTTAGTTAACACGTAAGCATTGGTGGTCCCCAAGCAGAAAATATGATTAAATTCTTATCGTTTAATGTCTGACGACTCCTCACACAATGGTCGAATAAAAACCTCAAGGATTCTATCTATCCTGGTATTTTGTGAACAAGTTGGCATTTAAAACATTGGGCTTCAGCTCTTACCAGATGCCAGTTCAGAGTCAATAATTTGCACATCACATTGAACGAATATTTCCAGAAAAATGTAACATTGAATTTCAAATATTGTGGATGAAGAATGTTATAGAGGTTGGCGTAGGGCTGTGGTCGGTCACTAAATTTCGTCAGCCAGTGATTGTCAAGCAAATAACTGTCGGTCTCACGGTAATTGACCGTTAATTAACAAACACATTTAGCATCTCTTGGCTTCTACACATAAATCCATGTAATATAGCCTACACCTTCACAATAAATCCATTATTTATTTTAGACAGGTCTAAASAAGCATGGTATGAAGAAAATGTAGTCTATTTCAGAAGAAAAGAATAGCATACTCTGAGTTGTCCTTATGTTAGGTCCTGATCTGGCTTTGCCATATGGCTGTGGGCTACACTAGTTAATTTAAGCAGACAAGATTTGRTTATAATTCCATGGRATTATTTGATATTATTTTACAGTATGAAGAATTCAATTGAATAAAGCTGAATAAAATATTAATATTTTCTCAAAATGATTTTAGGGAGTGTGCACTATTCTGTGTTGAGCGGTTAACACAGAAACAGGTACTCKTATATGCTTAATTTAGAGTTATTAATGTAACTTTAGTTGTTCTACAAACGTTGAGCTATATGTTTTGATTTTTAATACATTGTAAGGCTTTACAGGCTGTACACACTCCAATAGTCTCTCATTCACAATTTGACAAGCACTTGACAATGCCTTGTATTTCATGGTGGCATCCCCTTTGTGGCCGTAATTCACCCTAAAAGAAAATCCATGTCCCTTCTCCCTAAGTGTCCTGCGCAATCCGAAACGCCTCTCACTCACATGGCTCTCTGTCACGTGACCGGGTCTTTCTCACAGGCTACAAGTGAAGACAGACACATCGGGGATGCAACTGCGGGCGTCCTTATCCAATTCTGAGGCGCATATTGAAGATATTGGAAGAACTGTCCACATTTACTTTCCGTCAGCCGACAAGATATTAGGCCTAATGAACAGCAAAAGCACTAGCCTTTATATAGCAATATACTATCCCCCATAGTACAAATTCAACCTATTCTATTCTGTGCGAGAAATAAATATTCCAAACATAGTCTGGGACAGTTGTGGGATGAGCGATCCCAAATTAATACAACCACTAGCATCAAAAAAACTTTTTTGATGCAATGTGGCTGACGCAACAGATCAAAATGTTTAGCTTAAAATGTTGATAAACTATTAGGCTAGGCTATTTCTTCACATTATAAGAGCAGCAATGCGCGCAAGGTAGTAGGCTATAAGCGCAAATGTTCCATTAGCGGAAAACACCATTTATCAAAAGTGACCTCAAATGCAATTATCCACGTAATGCTTTTATTATAAAGGTGCATCTTTATGGTGAAAATGATCTTCCCCAAACTTGAAACTTACTCGTTGCTTATATGTGTCAGTTAGGCTCTACACCCCTTGTAAAGTGAATTAATGTGCTTCATTTTAAGAAGTTATTTGGCCACTTTAGTTGTGATACAAACCTTATCAAAACATATAGGCCTATGGGCTKGGCTACATGAGGTGTGTGACTACGTTTAGAAAAAGTCGTCAAAAAAAGCATCATTTCTTATGCTGGGCATCATTCACAAGTGATATATAATTCACAAGTGATAGGCTATTCTTGATTCAATCTTGTCGTTACATATACTAAATAATATATTTTGGACATTTGATTTAGAATGGACCATTATCACGCACCTGTATTGAAACAGGGGCAGCGGGAAAAAATACATGACATCTATGCACTTAAATAGCGAATGGAGGATGCTTTGCCCGTGGTTCATTTTCATGCCAGCCWGGTAGGCTATYRTCCTGTTGWAAAMATAAGCAATGTGCTTAATATTAGGAAAGTTGAGAAKTAAATATAGTAGGCCTAGCCTATAGAAAYATTATGGGATCCTCCTCTTAGCAGCCATCACTCTGTTTTCTCATGTAATTGCATAGCCTATAGAAATGTTGCGCAACATGAGCTCATGGGCTCTCATGAAGTGTTTGATTAGATTTTCGAATACATTTGCATTGATGTCAGAGTGATTAGAGGGACAATAGAGTGCTGAGTACCAGGCAGTTAGCAAGTTTGGTAGGCTACTAATGACCAGCAGCAGCATCAGAGCTCGGAGAACCCTAATTACCGTGACTAAACGGTCACGTGGAATTTGACTGACTTCATGACTCGTGCGCGCCAGTGTGGCGGTAATACGGTCACCGCAACAGCCCCAGGTTGGCGCACCGTAATCTGACGTGTTCAATCAGGAAAATGTTGACCAACTAAACTCTGCAGTCCTAAGGTTTAATATTAAAAAAATGACTAGTACATTTTGCACCTGGCATCCAGTTGACCTCATTAAATGTACATTTGGTTCCGAATACAGTGTTTTGAAATTCTTAAAAATGGTTCCCTCAAAATATCTCATTCTCTGTTCTCCAACTAAACACAATATCTAGTTGATATAATCTGTTTCTGGTTCATTTTACCGTCAGTTTCTCACTTTATACACACAGCATTTTCCGAGGCTCAGATACTCTTTTGTCGAGCTACATGCAACCTCTGACTAGGGTTCTGTTTCTAGCACTGAGCTTTGTAGATGAATTACTTTGATAACATCATTATTTACTTGAGTTGCATCCTSAGGCAATATTCTATTTTTTTATTCGGTTTGACAGGAGACAATAACTCATACAGGAGCTGTTGTTTATTCCAGGTTTTGTTTCGTCTTTTTTTCTGTAGGAGTTTATTGGGCTGTTGTATTTCTCTCAATCTTACATTTGGTGGCAGTGGTAGGATCTCTCTCTCTCTCTCTTTGCTGATGCACCTTGTTAATAAGATTCCTCTCTAGTGGAACGGTTAATTCATTACTCTTTTCCTTAGGGATGGGAGATTTATTTACCGCCCAGAGAAATCTATTGTTTATTGATAGTTTGATATGTGATGGATTGTTTCATTTCCTCTCTTATGTTATTGATAAGAGACCAGTGCTGTGTGTTTATTCTACACATAGGTACCATTTGCATCAGCAACGCAAAGCTTTTGTGTTTGTAGGATCACAGTACTGTGAGGTCCTCCCTACCCACGTCTCATTTGAACTGGGGGATTATTTGACATGGAATAGTGCGTTGTGTGAATGTGGGACAGTGCATGGAAATCCCAAACGAATTCCAGAAACCAGTTTTAAGTGTTGGATATAGAAATGAAGGGCATTAAAGTCTCGAGGAAAACACATTATAGCCTATAGAGGTTACATGGTTTTATTTTCTCAGGTTTTCATCTAAAAAACGTCAGAAATTATGTTTTTTTTTGGAAGGACCAATGCATGATTTGATCATTTACGACATCTGTACTACGGGTATGTTTGGATTTGCACACTGAGTTGAAATTTGACCTACTTTTTTGTCATCAAGAGGCATGAATCATTTCTTAGTCAGGAAATTCACACATAGTAAAGGGACTTCTCTTATGCCAGAAAAGCACTAAATACAATAAACAGATTTGCACAATGACAATTCCCACAGAAATAATGACTTCAGATGGAACAGGAGGATTCCATATGAATTCCCACTGGTGGCCAACAAATGGCAAGGAAAAACCATCTCCCGTATTACTCATCTAGGTGGTAAATGCCCAACTTGCATCCCTCTATTTAGAAAATAATTTCACACAAAGGAAATTCGTTTCCGGTCTCCACACTGTATCAATTTATTTTACCTTTGCTTCCGTTCCTACCTAGGTCCTCTTTTCTTGTCTTTTCCGTGAGTGTGGGGAGCAGAGGATTGTAGTAAAGGCAGCGCAATAACTGGAGAGTTAATGGGATTATGCAAATGAAGGCGCTCTTAAAGGGCCCATTTGAAGTGGTTAATGGAGATTATGGAAATGGTCCTCTGGCTAAGACGCTCGGCAGTGGAAATGAAAGGCAATGGGAGAGTGTGGGCTAGGAGAATGAAAATATATAAATAAGTAAATAACAAACAAAAAAAATATGGATATGATGGACCGGCTCGACTGCAGTGGGGACTGCAATGGGAGATGGGATGGGGGCCATGATCCTGTCAGGTGGGAGGGAAAAGCTGCAGAGAGGACTGTGTGGGGAAGGGGGATGGGGGAGGAGTATTCTGTGGGTGGGGGAGTTTAGGGAGGGACTTTGCTGTCTTCATGTGCTGCTCCCTGTCCATCTTTTCTCCTCTTGGCTTCTCCCTCAAGCTCTTTTGATTAGCGTCATATTGTGTTGGGTTCTCTGTAACTGGTATTGTTTAAGGTTCATGTAGGCCAAACCGATCTATGACATGCTGGTGGATAGCTCGTGTGTAATGCCTGTGGTTTGGGATTAGAAAATGCTTTGGTGACTGTACCGGAGAAAATGTTGGATGGTACATCTGTTGCTGCCCTTGAAAACATACTTAAGTGAGTCATATAATGATGTACAGGACGAACAAACGGAAAATTTCAACACAGTGTTTAAATTGGTCCTACCAAAATAATGTTGAGGGTGATCTACAGTGCCTTTCGAAGTATCCATACCCCTTTACTTTTTCCACATGTTGTTACAGCCTGAATGTTAAATGGATTCAATTTAGATTTTGGGTCACTGATCTACACACAATAACCCATAATGTCAAAGTGGAATTTTGTTTGTAGAACATTTTAGAAATTCTTAACAAATGAAAAGCTGAAATGTCTTYATTCAATAAGTATTCATCCTGTTGTTATGGCAAGTCTAAATAAGTTGCATGGACTCATTCCGTGTTCAATAAAAGGGGTTAACATGATTTTTTAATAACTACCCCATCTCTGTACCCAACACGTACAATTATCTGTAAGGTCCCTCAATCGAATAGTGAATTTGAAGCACAGATTCAACCACAAAGACCAGGGAGTTTTTACAATGCCTCGTAAAGAAGGGCACCGATTGGTAGATGTGTAAAAAAAAAAAAAAAGTAAATTAAAAAAGAAGCAGAAGCTGAATATCCCTGTGAGCATGGTGAAATTATTAATTAGGCTTTGAATGGTGTATTAATACACCCAGTCACTACAAAGATACAGGCATCCTTCCTAACTCAGTTGCCAGAGAGAAAGGAAACTGCTCAGGGATTTCACCATGAGGCCAATGGTGATTTTAAAACAGTTAGAGTTTAATGGTTGTCATATGAGGACTGAGGATGGATCAACAACATTGAATTTACTCCACAATACTAACCTAAATGACAGAGTGAAAATAAAGAAAGCAGAATAGAATGTTCCAAAACATGTTTCCTGTTTGCAAAGCTCTTAGAGACTTACCCAAAAAGACTCGCAGCTGTAATCACTACCAAAGGTRCTTCTATTGACTTAGGGTTGTGAGAATACTTCTGTATTTCGTTTTCAGTAAATTTGCAAGCATTTCTAAAAATATGTTTTCACTTTGTCAATATGGGGTATTGTGTGTAGATGGGTGAGAAAAGAAAACTATTGAATCCATTTTGAATTCAGGCTGTAACGCAACAACATGTGCAATAAGTCAAGGTGTGTGAATAGTTTCTGAAGGCACTGTATGTCTATTTAATTGCCTTCATTTGGGCCATACTTCAACTGTAATGTGGTCAAAATAGAAATCTCACAAGCAAGTTTTGCAAATATTTACCTATTGGCTTGAAGGAGACAGCTATTGTGTGGTCCTGGTGGAACATTCAGTAACAAGGCAAAAGCTGCCATCCTTTATCTTATACTCTTGGCTGCGTTGGGCTTAATCACGAAACATGTAACCACTTAATAACGATTTGATGATATTCAACCTTTCCAAAAGTGTTAGGTGGTGGAAAGCAATCCTACGAACGTGCTAAAAGTAGAAGCAATCGTTTGCTATTCAATCAGTTKCACACAACTCTGAGTGATTTGGAATAACATCCGACTGGTCTTAGGCGCTGATTGCCCGTACTACATTTCCAAAGTAAGCACGCCGTCTAATGAGGTTTACATTTGGGAAAGTTAACATTGCAGAGCCAGCGCTGGCCCGTCCTAGTTTGCCACAAACATTGTGTCATAAGTTCAGGACGAGACGGAGAGTTCATTGTGAATGGGAGCCCAGCCTTACCTTTATGGGCTGGTTGATTGCCTTTTGGACTGAGCGAGCACAAACCATTTAACATGCTGCGGCCGTAGTATAAAAAAAAAAGAAGCCTTGGCACGTTTAATTACAGAGACTAAGCAGGGCCTCAGCCGCATGACCTGGCAGTGGTAGAAAGACGAGATCTTTGGACAAACACGAACTGGAAAGTATCATTTTTGATGAGAGGACCCCTTTAGTTGAAATCCGCTAGCTACGATTTCATTTTTTTCGTCAACAGCCTGATCTTTCCATTGATCCTATGAAGGGTTCAGTGGAAGCGAACGACAGGGATCTGGCTATGGTAGAATTATACACCTTGATGAAATGTGAAAGGCATTGTGTTGACCTGCTAATGCAAGGGTCATTTACGGGAGTACTTAAACCTCACAGGGAACTACATTCTTAAACAGACGGCTTGCTGGTCCTATGAATATTCTAGGACTTGTACAGGAATATGTAACTTCAGAAAATGTCATCACGTTGAGTGTAGATGTAGTGACATTATTTGATAGTTGTTTTTGGTGGCGTGTTTTTTTAACCCCCCCCCCCCCCCAGATAAAGTGGGCACAGTTGGGATGTGACAGTTGTTCAGATATTTCTTCCTATCATTTCTCATTCTGAGATCTTACTTACCCAATGCCTTCTAGAAATAAATTGAGTGCGTCTAGAAGTCCATCCAAGAGGTAGGCCAGGTGTCATTCTAAGTACATGTATGCAGTCCACAACTTAAAATGCAGACATAAACACAGATGAAACTGTCTGGTTCGGCGGCGGCAGATACGTAAATGCTAATGACGGATGATCTTACACACACTTTATGGCCGCGGTATAAGCTATAATATTGTCGGAGAGGGAACGTAAACATTCCCCGACCTTGCTTTACTGCCACCCGCTTGTCCTTTCCTGAGAGGCCGGTGCTGAGGGGAAAATGATTTTATGTTGGGTGCTAACAAAAGGTCAACGCTTCAGCGTGAAGGAGATTGGTCAGTGAGAGGGGTTACATGAAACATTACACTGTTTAATGCTCTACTGGCCAAAGACAGAGACGTAATGAATGCCATCATGGCCCTACAACTGCGGGTTGGAATCGATATGAAATCCGATCGGAGGGCGGACAAAACCTTATAGCTTCACAATCATTTGTTTAATAAGCCTCCTGTGATTTGTATCATTTACAATGTAACATTAAACCAGGAAATATTAAACTGTAGTCCGCCCCCCCCCCCCCSCCCGCACGGATTTGTAACAATGTTATAAAGCAGGAGAGAAACTCATTATAAACTATTATCTGTGTTTACTATGATGTCGGTTGAAACAGATTCATTATTCAGACGGATACATTATTAAAGCACATGCTGGTGTTGTACTGCTGTGATGGAGTATGTGGGTTGATATGCAGTCAACGGGACTTATGTACACACAGAGCAATGGCAAGTGTAACCCGTTCAGTTAGGTACAAGAAAGTCATTTTTTAGTAAAAAAAAAAATAATACTTGCAATTTCAAATAGCATCAAAGCATTCTCTTGAAAATCTTGATATAGCTGTAATTTCTAACACAATGGAAAGATCCCCTCAATAGTTACTCAGGGGTATCTTAGACTAAGGTCCAGTGTCTTGCCGTTTGTACTGAAGTTGTTAGTTGTTGAATTAAGAGCAGAGCCTTCAGTTGGTCTACTGGCAACCACAATCCCAGCRGTGCGAGCTGTCCTGACAACCAGTAATAATTCATGATGACTTCGCTGCAGCACCGGTAGGCCCCGTCATCCTGCTTTGGATCGGCCTGCATTTTAAAGTGTGCGTGCGTGCTTACTTTATATTAATATGTGTACGATGTGTGTATGTGTGTGTGCAGAACGTCTTCACTGTATGTGAGCTTGTGTTTTTGGCAACGGCCCTCTTTTACTTTCACCCACTCTTTGTCACTCCAGCCCTTCTGCCTGCTAAGTGAACACTAATCTGTTTGAAGGGAGTATCAACTGGTCGGCCAGAAGAATAGGGCTGCTCAAGACTCTGAGGGCTGTGTTGGAAATTTAAAACAGCCACAGACACCTTGTTCTGTCAGCTTCACTTCAAAGTCAACGCCTGTGTAAACACACACACGCACACGCACGCACACACACACACACACACACACACACACACACACACACACACACACACACACACACACACACACACACACACACACACACACACACACACACACACACACACACACACACACACACACACACACACACACACACACACACACACACAGAGCGAGCATGAGGGAGACTGCAGAGGTGAATACAATTGACTTGGTGGATTTTCGAACAGCGGCTCTGCAAATAAAATTCACTTTTCTCGCCTCAAGTCTCAAACCAGGCTGTGGACCTGAACGACAGAACAGAATAGAGCTGCCTACACTTGCGTGTGTGTGTTTTTCAACACCTGTAGCTCTGAAAGATTGACAGCGAAGAGGATTTTTTCCTTCTGAATAGCGAAGCATCCGTCCAATGGTAACTGCCTCTCCTGCCAATCCTGTGACTGACTGGTGATTGTGGTTTTTAAATAAATAAAAGACTCTGGAGAATACCTCCTCGGTTCCACTGAGTTTTCTCTCTCTGGCCAAGCAAATAGAAGCAGCCAGCAGGGCTGTCAGAGTTATAGCTTCTATGGCTCTTTTCTCTTTGGGTAGGAGACTTCTCAGTTCATCCCAGTTCCCTAGTGGATAGCAAGGGAGAAGTGCCCAAACCCAAAGTGACCTTCAAAATACCCCAGGTCACTTCACCTTGGTTTGAATGGAATGGGCAATGGGAAGTGGAGAATGTTGRAGGGGTTAGGGGTCGATTTGGGATGTTCAGTGGGCGGTGTTCATTTGTTTTATTTCTATACTGTATGATGTGTGCTTAACACACTTTGTCCCAATGCATGTACTATATATGCARCGGGACAAAGTTTTCAATGTCAAATGAAGGCATGTAAATATTCGCMGAAGATTTTGTGTTGTGCGTTCTATGATGGCAGGTTCAATTAATTTGAAATACGTGTRGGAAAAATGTCAACATAACTCCCAACGCTCGGTCACTCTTTCAGCCCTAAATGAAACAGGTTGTCTGAGCTCCAAGATTAACCAGAGGAGGTATAGACAGTTCGACGTATATATTTTCGACAGTTCTCCAAGATGGCGGCTTTGTTTTCCCAACCTCTCCTTGCACCCAGAGTCCCTGTGCGTCTGGGCCTTTGACCTGGGCTTTCCTGATGAACAAGAGGGCCTTCATGAGAAAAGCAGGCGAGCCGATGACAGAGATGAACTTTTCCCTCAGATTGATGGGGGCCTCTTCTTTCTTGCCTCTCTTCTCTTCATCTGCCTCCCCTTTCTGTTTCTCTCCCCCCCCCCCCCAATCTGCTGAGATACAGACTGAAAAGCGCTCCGTTTAGAAACCCAACCCCTCCTCTCCGTCTTCGTGTTAACAAGTGCTCCCAGGTGGGTGTTCCATAGTGATTTCCCCTGGCTGCCGTGGCGATGGCGCTTGGGGGCGGAACGGGGAGCAGGTTTTGCTGAAGACAACTGATGCCCTCCCTTGCCCTACGGTTTCGTCCCTTTCTCTTGCTCCCCCCCCCCCCCCCCTTTTCCTTCTGTCTAATTAGTCTGCTTACAGTAGCAGAACACACAGTTTCGTATCCAAGTGGCTTGACTTGTAAATGATGAGGTCTGTGACATGCTGATCAATGGGCCTTGCTTTAATTTGGCATTTACCTGCAGTACCTTCCTCCGGGCATTCTGGTGTCTGTTGTTATTGTCGTTACGTTGTGATCAGTGACTCCAYTACCCAGCTTTCTACCTGGCAGCACAGTTTTATTGTCATGACAAATATGTGTGTCGGCTGGTTTGTTCACTAACAACATTATGGAAAATGATCGAAACCAGTGCAACTTTTTTCAAGCTGAATTTGTTTTTGGTTCAAGTGGCTAACAGCATATACACAAATTGAAACCACAGTCAGAAATTGGCTAGATACCTTATCGATGAAAAACAACTCTGAATATTTTGGTTCCCGTGTGTGTGTATTTCAGTCTCTGGTTGCTTAGACAGTAGCTCAGCTAAATCAAAGTCATCCCCATGCGTGCTAGTGCTCTGTGGTTAGATAATCGGCTAACACCAATCTGCTGTGAAAGTGGTTCTTCCTGTGGTCTCTGAACCAAAGCTACTCTCTCTCTCTCTCTCTCTCTCTCTCTCTCTCTCTCTCTCTCTCTCTCTCTCTCGCACTCTCTCTCTTCTTAGCCAATTCAGAGGTGGTGAGAGAAAGGGGATAGTGATTGAGCGGTATTATCACTGTATCATTTTGTATGAAGGTATCATGTGTACAATGCAGAAGAATGCACATGCCACAAATGTTGATTCAAGGTTTCACATTGAAACACGTTTGGCATGTTTTGCTTTGGGAGCTGGCAGGTCTGTACTTTTCCTCCTGCAGTGGAGCGGAGGAGATGACCGACGCTCACGCGGCTGCTCGCAAAGTGCTTTCCGGTGCATTGTGGGTAGTTGGCGTCATGGGCGTCCCCGRTGTACCCTCTCTGTCGCTAAAAGTTGAAATGACGTTCTCCCGATGAGGGTTTAATGGCCCTGTGTGTTTTCCTCGCCCAGCGCCCTCCCAGTCCTCCCTGCGACCCCTCTGTCATCCCTCRTCCGTCATCCCTGGCTTCCAGACTGGAATGGAGAAGTGGAGGGGCGGTGTCGGTGGGCCTGCTGGCCAAGGGAAATAGCTTTTTATTCAATGCATAGATAAGCAGGCCCCCCGTCTGTCCCTCCCCACCTAGCCCTCTGTTAGCATACTCTGCCCCTCCCAACCCAAACCCTGCACACGACTACAAGAAGATACACACACACACACACACACACACCTGTCTCTTATACACATCTAGATGTGTATAAGAGACAGACGTAATGAATGCCATCATGGCCCTACAACTG
>NC_036856.1:7650807-7683712 GCF_002910315.2 Salvelinus sp. IW2-2015 | reverse complement strand
ATCTTCTTGTAGTCGTGTGGGGTTTGGGTTGGGAGGGGCAGAGTATGCTAAAGAGGGCTAGGTGGGAGGGACAGACGGGGGCCTGCTGTATCTATGCATTGAATAAAAGCTATTTCCCTTGCCAGCAGGCCCACCGACACCGCCCCTCCACTTCTCATTCCAGTCTGGAAGCCAGGGATGACGGAAGAGGGATGACAGAGGGGTCGCAGGGAGGACTGGGAGGGCGCTGGCGAGGAAAACACACAGGGCCATTAAACCTCATCGGGAGAATCGTCATTTCAACTTTTAGCGACAGAGAGGGTACAGCGGGGACGCCATGACGCAAATACCCAATGCACCGGAAGCACTTTGCGAGCAGCCGCGTGAGCGTCGGTCCATCTCCTCTGCTCCACTGCAGGAGGAAAGTACAGACTCTGCCAGCTCCAAAGCAAAACATGCCAAAACGTGTTTCAATGTGAAACCTTGAATCAACATTGTGGCATGTGCATTCTTCTGCATTGTACACATGATACCTTCATACAAAATGATACGTGATATACGCTAATCACTATCCCTTTCTCTCACCACCTCTGAATTGGCTAAGAAGAGAGAGAGAGAAGAGAGAGGAGAGAGAGAGAGAGGAGAGAGAGAGAGAGATGAGAGAGAGAGAGAGAGTAGCTTTGGTTCAGAGACCACAGGAAGAACCACTTTCACAGCAGATTGGTGTTAGCCGATTATCTAACACAGAGCACTAGCACGCATGGGGAATGATTTGATTAGCTGAGCTACTGTCTAAGCACCAGAGACTGATACACACGCACGGTACCAAAATTCAGAGTTTGTTTTCATCGATAAGGTATTTAGCCAATTTCTGACTGTGGTTTCAATTTGTTGTATATGCTGTTAGCCACTTGAACAGAAACAAATTCAGCTTGAAAAAAGTTGCACTGGTTCGATCATTTTCCATAATGTTGTAGTGAACAAACCGCCGACACCATATTTGTCATGACAATAAAACTGTGCTGCAGGTAGAAAGCTGGCGGTACTGGAGTCACTGGATCAAACGTAACGACAATAACAACAGACACCAGAATGCCTGGAGGAAGGGGGTACTGCAGGTAAATGCCAAATTAAAGCAAGGCCCATTGATCAGCGATGTCACAGACCTCATCATTTACAAGTCAAGCCACTGTGATACGAAACTGTGTGTTTCTGCTACTGTAAGCAGACTAAATTAGACGAAGGAAAGGGGGGGGGGGGGGGGAGCGAAGAGAAAGGGACGAAACCGTAGGGCAAGGAAGGGGCATCAGTTGTCTTCAGCAAACCTGCTCCCCGTTCCGCCCCAAGCCCATCGCCACGGCAAGCCAGGGGGAAATCACTATGGCAAACACCCACCTGGGAGCACTTGTTAAAGAAGACGGAGAGGAGGGGTTGGGTTTCTAACGGAGCGCTTTTCAGTCTGTATCTCAAGCAGATTGGGGGGGGGGGAGAGAAAACAGAAAGGGGGAGCCAGGATGAAGAGAAGAGAGGCAAGAAGAAGAGGCCCCATCAATCTGAGGGAGAAGTTCTCTCTGTCATGGCTCGCCTGCTTTTTCTCATGAAGCTGTCTCTCAGAAAGCCAGGTCAAGAGCCAGACGCACAGGGACTCTGGTGCAGGGAGAGGTGGGAAAACAAAGCCGCCATCTTGGGAGAACTGTCGAAACTATATACGTCGACTGTCCTATACTCCTCTGGTTAATCTTGGAGCTCAGACAACCTGTTTCATTTAGGGCTGAAGAGTGACGAGCGGTGGGAGTTTAATGTTTGACATTTTTCCACAGCGTATTTCAATTAATTGAACCTGCCATCATAGAACGCACTACACAAGATCTTCACGAATATTTACATGCCTTCATTTTGACATGAAACCGCGCCAAACTTGTCCCGATGCATATATAGTACATGCATTTGGGACAAAGTGTGTTAAGCACACATCTACAGTATAAGAAATAAAACAATGAACACGGCATGGACATGCCAAACGACCCAACCCCTGCAACATCTCCACTTTCCCATTGCCATTCCATTAAACCAAGGTGGAAGTGAACCTGGGGTATTTTGAAGGATCACTTTGGGTTGCACTTCTCCCTTGCTATCCACTAGGGGGAATGGAATTGAATCTGAGAAGTCTCCTACCAAAGAGAAAGAGCATAGAGCTATAACTTGCAGCCTGCTGGCTGCTTCTATTTGCTTGGCGCAGAGAGGAAAACTAGTGTGGAACGGAGGAGGTATTCTCAGAGTCTCTTATTTATGTTAAAAACCACAATTACAGCTCAGTCAGAGGATTGGCCGGAGATGGCAGTTACCATTGGGACGGATGCTTCGCTAATTTCAGAAGGAAAAATCCTCTTCGGTGTAATTTTTTCAGAGCTACAGGTGTTGAAAAACCAGCACACGCAAGTGTAGCAGTCTATTCTGTTCTGTGTCAGGTCCACAGCCTGGTTGAGACTTGAGGCGAGAAAAGTGAATTTTATTTGCAGAGCCGCTGATTGACACAAATCCACCAAGTCATTGTATTCACCTCTGCAGTCTCCCTATGTCGTCTGTGTGTGTGTGTGTGCTCGTGTGTCGTGTTTGTCGTGTTTGTGCGTGTGCGTGTGGGTGTGCGTGGTGCGTGTGCGTTGTGCGTCTGGTGTGTGTGTGTGTGTTGCTGGTGTGTGTGTGGTGTGTGTGTGTGTGTGTGTGGTGTTGTGTGATTGTTGTGCGTGCGTGTGCCGTGTTGGGGTTTAACGACAGGCGTTGACTTTGAAGTGAAGCTGACGAACAAAGGTGGCTCTGTGGCTGTTTTAGAATTCCAACACAGCCCTCAGGTCTGTGAGCAGCCTATTCTCTGGGCCGACAGTTGATCACTCCCTGCAAACAGATTAGTGGTTTCACTAGCAGGCAGAAGGGCTGGAGTGGAAGAGTGGGTGAAAGTAAAAGAGGGCCGTTGCCAAAAACACAAGCTCCATACAGTGAAGACGTTCTTGCACACACAATACACACATCGTACACATATTAATATAAAGTAAGGTGCACGCACGCACATTTAAATGCAGGCCGATCCAAGCAGGGATTGACGGGGCCTACGGGTGTGCAGCGAGTCATATGAATTATTATGGTTGTCAGAGACAGCTACTGCACGGCTGGGATTGTGGTGTGCCAGTAGACCAACTGAAGGCTCTGGCTCTTAGATTCAACAACCCTAAAACTTTCAGTTACAACGGCAAGACAGCTGACCTTAGTCTAAGTACCCTGAGGTAACTATTGAGGGGATACTTTCCATTGTGTTAGAATTACAGCTAGATCAAGATTTTCAAGAGAATTGCTTTGATGCTATTTTGAAATTTGGCAAACTTTTGTTTTTATAATTTTTTACTAAAATGACTTTCTTGTATACTGAACGGGTTTACAGACTTGCCATTGCTCTGTGTGTACATAAGTCGTTGACTGCATATCAACCCACATACTCCGTCACAGCAGACAACACCAGCATGTGCTTTAAATAATGTATCCGTGCTGAATAATGCATCTTGTTTCAACCGACAGTCCTAGTAAACACAGATAATAGTTTTATAATGAGTTTCTCTCCTGCTTTATAACGTTGTTACAAAATCCGTGCGTGGGGGGGGGGGGGGGCGGACTACAGTTTCATATTTCCTGGTTAATGTTCATTGTAAATGATACAAATCACAGGAGGCTTATTAAACCATGTATTGTGAAGCATAAGGTTTTGTCCGCCGCTCACGACGGATTCATATCGATTCCAAACCCGCAGTTGTTGGGCCATGATGGATTCATTCCGTCTCTGTCTTTGGCAGTATGTATGCATTAAACGTGGTATTTTGTTTCATGTAAACCCTATCACTGACGCAATCTCTTCACGCTGAGCGTTGACTTTTGTTAGCACCCAACATAAACATCATTTTCCCTCAGCACCGCCCTCAGGAAAGGACAAGCGGTGGTATCAGTAAATGCAAGGTCGGGGAATGTTACGTTCCCTCTCCGACCAATATTATAGCTTATACGCCGGGCCATAAAGTGTTGGTTGTAAGATCATCCGTCATTAGCATTTACGTATCTGCCGCCGCGAATCCAGACAGGTTCTTCATCTGTGGTTTTATGTCTGCATTTTAGTTGTGACTTGCATACCATGTACTAGAATGAACACCTGGCCTACCTCTTGGATGGACTTCTAGACGCACTCAATTTAGTTCTAAAGGCATTGGGTAAAGTAAAGATCTCAGAATGAGAAATGACTAGGAAATTAAATATCTGCACACCTGTTCACATCCAACTGTGGCCCACTTTATCTTGGGGGGGGGGGGGGGGGGGGGGGGGGTAAAAAACACGCCGACAAAAAACGAACTTATAAATAATGTCACTACATCTACACTAACGTTGATGAACATTTTTCTGAAGTTATCATATTCCTGTACAAGTCTAGAATATTCATAGGACAGCAAGCCGTCTGTTTTAAGAATGTAGTCCTGTGAGTTTAAGTACTCCGTAATAGCCCTTGCATTATGCAGGTCAACACAATGTCTTTCACATTTCATCAAGGTGTATATGATTCTATCCATTGAGCCAGATCCTGTCGTGCGCTTCCACTGAACCTCCATAAAGGATCCAATGGAAACGATCAGGCTGTTGACGAAAACGAAAATCGTAGCTAGCGGATTTCAACTAAAGGGGTCTCTCATCAAAAATGCTACTTTGCGGCAGTTCGTGTTTTGTTCCAAAGATCTCGTCTTTCTACCACTGCCAGGTCATTTGCGGCTGGCCCTGCCTTAGCGCACTCAAACGTGCCAGGCTATCTTTTTTTTATACACGGCGCAGCATGTTAAATGGTTTTGGTGCTCGGCTCAGTCCAAAAGGAATCAACCCCATAACGGTAAGTGGGTCCATTCGACATGAACTCTTCGCGTCGTCGTCCTGACTTATGACACAATGATTGTGGCAAACTAGGACGGGCCATGCGCTGCTCTGCCATGTTAACGTTTCCCAAATGTAAACCTCAGTTAGACGGCGTGCTTACTTTGGAAATGTAGTACGGGCAATCAGGCCTAAGACCAGTCGATGGTTATTCCAATCAGCTCAGAGTTGTGTGGAACTGATTGAATAGCAACCGATCTTCTACTTTTAGCCCGTTCGTAGGATTGCTTCACCACATAACAATTTTGAAAGGTTAATATCATCAAATCGTTATTAAGTGGTTACATGTCGTGATTAAGCAACGCAGCAAGAGTTATAAGATAAAGGATGAAGCTTTGCCTTGTTCTGAAATGTTGTCCACAGGACCACACAATAGCTGTCTCCTTAAGAGCCAATAGGTAATTTTGCAAAACTTGCTTGTGAGATTTCTATTTTGACCCACATTTAAGTTGAAGTATGGCCAAATGAGGCCTAAATAGACATACAGTGTTTCAGAAACTATTCACACCCAACCTTGACTTATTGCAGATTTGTTGCGTTAGCCGCCCTGAATCTCTAAGAATGGGATTCAATAGTTTTCTTTTCTCACCCACTACACACAAGTACCATATTGACAAAGTGAAAACAATTTTTTAGAAATCTTTGGCAATTTACTGAAAACGAAATACAGAAGTATTCTACAAACCCTAAGTCATAGAGGACCTTTGGTAGTGATTACCACTGCGAGTGCTTTTTGGGTAAGTCTCTAAGAGCTTGCAAACAGGAAACATTTTTGGAACATTCTATTCTTGCTTTCTTTATTTTCGACTCTGTCCTTAGGTTTAGTAGTGTGGGTAAAAGTTCACATGTATGTGGATCTCTCGTCTCATATGACAGACATTTAAACTCAACTGTTTTAAAATCACCATTGCCTCATGGTGAAATCCCCTGAGCAGTTTCCTTTCTCTCTGGACTGAGTTAGGAAGGATGCCTGTATCTTGTAGTGGACTGGGCTGTAATACACCATTCAAAGCCTAATTAATGATTTCACCATGCTCAGCAGGGATATTCAGCTTCTGCTTCTTTTTTAATTACTTTTTTTTTTTTTTTTTACACTCTACACGGTGCCTCTTTACGAGGCATTGTAAAAACTCCCTGGTCTTTGTGGTTGAATCTGTGCATAAATTCATATTCGATTGAGGGACCTGTAGCAGATAATTGAGCGTGTGGGTAAGAAGATGGGGTAGGTTAAAAAATCATGTTTAACCTTTATTGAAGCACGGAATGAGTCCATGCAACTCTATTTAGACTTGCCAATAATAAAGCAGGATGAATACTTATTGAAATAAGACTTTCAGCCCTTTTCATTTGTTAAGAATTTCTAAAATGTTCTACAAACAAAATTCCACTTTGAATTATGGGTTATTGTGTAGCCCAGTGGACCCAAAATCTAAATTGAAATCCATTTAACATTCAGGCTGTACAACATGTGGAAAAAGTAAAGGTGTTATGGATACTTCGAGAGGCACTGTAGATCACCCTCAACAGAATTATTTTGGTAGGACAATTTAAAACACTGTGTTGAAATTTTTCCGTTTGTTGCTCTGTATTCATCATTATTGACTCACTTCAATGTATGTTTTCAAAGGGCAGCAACAGATGTACCATCCAACATTTTCTCGGTACAAGTCACCAAAGCATTTTCTAATCAACAACAGGCATTCACACACGAGCTATCCACCAAGCATGTCATTAGGATCGGTTTTTGGCCTACATGAACCTTAAACAATACCAGTTAGAGAGAACCAAACAATATGACGCTAATCAAAAGAGCTTGAGGGAGAGCAAGAGGAGAAAAGATGGGACAGGGAGGCAGCACATGAAGAACAGTAAACAAAGTCTCCTAAAAAAATAATAAAAAAAAACAAAAAAAAATAAAAAAAACCAACACACACACACACACACACACACACACACACACACACACACACACACACACACACACACACACACACACACACACACACACACTGTATCCCATGTTTGGACTGAGCATTGTCCTTGTCCTCCCAGGATGCTTTGAGTTGCGTCTGTATCTACCTCCCTGCGCATCAACGAATCATACGATTCATTTTTATTCATCTGTTCTCTTCCTTTGCTTGAAAAGGAAAAACTGAGCAGAAAAAAAAGTTGAAATCTTATTCCCCCACACACCCTCCCCAAATGTCTCATCTCCCTGTTTCATGTTCGTTATTTTTCTCTGTCCCGACACTGATGAAAGTCTATTCCTTTTACGGGGGAGGGGTTTGCAGTTCTAAGTTGTGGATTGTTGTTGTTGATTCGAGTTCGGCTTCAATCGAATCTTCCTGACATTCCTTTCACACTCTTTAAATGATTTCCCTTTGAATCAGGTAGGGTCACACATAGGCTAATTAAAAAATGTGGGCTTAAGTTACCATATGCCCAATTTTAATTATGTAGCCTATTAGCGGCATCTAAACTGCTCACTCTGCTAGGAAGCATGGAAAATCTGCTGAAGTATCCAGGTGCATGATAATTAAAACAATGTACAATTCTTGGGCTTTCAACTCTGCCGTGCACAGTCATGGAAATGTACATTGGGAGTGTGTACACATACACCTAGAAATACTATATTTGCCAAGCTAATTGGCAATCTCAACAGAAATGAACTGTAGTGTCACATTAATCTAAACCACTCACATCAGAGGTGGAAGACTCAGTTACAGTACCTTAAAGGTAGACTCCTCAACATGACATCATCCTAGACAGCGGGGTGACTTCCTGCTTATTGACGTCAACAACAACAACATAATTTAACATTTAAAAACAAATTTAAATACCACATATACTTTTTCACATTTGACATCACCCCATTCATGTAACACCTCTCTCCTTCCCAAACTATCTCTCTCATCTCTCTCTCTTTCTCCCCGCACCCTCTCTCCCCCTCTAGCTCCACCTCTAGGCTGTCCTCCCCACCCCTTCTCTCTGTGTTTACGTGGTACAATGTGAGCCTCTCAGCCTGCACGCTTTAATTCAGAGAGACAGGGCTCCATGAATAATGCATGGTCTCCTTGGCCGGCCTGCTTTCTGCATATGCTTCCAMMGTTAGTAACGGTCCGGAGAGAGGAGAGGAGAGGAGAGGAGAGGAGAGGAGAGGAGAGGAGAGGAGAGGAGAGGAGAGGGGGATTGGTAGCCAGGCTACAAAGGCGAAAGCTAACCAAAAAGATGGGGTGGAGGGAGCAAAGCTGACTATTTAGCATTGTAAATAAACATCTCTGGATAGTTGTTCTCTCTCTCTCTCGCTTTCTCTCACTTTCTACAGTACAGTGGCAAGAAAAAGTATGTAAACCTTTTGGAATTACCTGGATTTCTGCATAAATTGGTCAGGAAATTTGATCTGATCTTCATCTYAMTCACAACAACAGACAAACACAGTCTGCTTAAYCTAATAARACACAAAMTATTGTATTMTTCTTGTCTATATTGAATACATKATTTAAACATTCACAGTGTAGGTTGGAAAAAGTATGTGAACCCCTAGGCTGATGACTTCTCCAAAAGCTTATTGGAGTCAGGAGTCAGCTAACCTGAAGTCCAATCAATGAGACGAGATTGGAGATGTTGGTTAGAGCTGCCTTGCACTATAAAAAACACTCACAAAATTTYYGTTTGCTATTCACAAGAAGCATTGCCTGATGTGAACCATGCCTCGAACAAAAGAGATCTCAGAAGACCTAAGATTAAGAATTGTTGACTTGCATAAAGCTGGAAAGGGTTACAAAAGTATCTCTAAAAGCCTTGATGTTCATCAGTCCATGGTAAGACAAATTGTCTTACCGTGGACTTACCGTGGACTGTTGTTGTGACTTAGATGAAGATCAGATCAAATTTTATGGCCAATTTATGCAGAAGTCCAGGGAATTCCAAAGGGTTCACATACGTTCTCTTCCCACTGTAGAGCTTTCTGCTCTCTGTCTTACTCGTTCTATCATCACTCTGTTTCAAGATGACTGGATTGAGTTAGCAGACAAATTAGCCTCAGATTATCCTGAACTTGATTTTGTGCATCCACAAAACCCTCGTGGTCTATTTCCGATTTGATGTTTGATTTGATATTATTCACGACGTCTATGCCTCAGAATGTTGATAAACTCTCTTTTTAGATGTTGGATACGTAGGAATCGAGCTGATATGGAAGCTATGTAGGGTTCAACTGAACAACGGCATCCGTTCATCATGTGCAAGTCTAGATTTTCAGATATTAAGTCTAGGATTTCTGATATTAAGTCTGGATTTTCTGATATTACATTGCATATCATCAATATGGTGCTCTCCTTGCAATTCAGAGGTCTAACAATCATGCATGCTTATTCTCAGGTGACCCAAAGCAGGAACTAAATGTGAAGATGCATTTATCTAAGGGACGTATAGATATACAGTACTTATAAGCAAGAGGTTGAGATTTTCCTGTAGATGATTACTTTCTAAGTCTTTAGAGCATTCTCCCTACCTACTAAAATCAAGTTGAACAAGTTTTAGATGCAGGAAACAMTTGTAAACAAAGGAAATTGTGACCTGGTTTCTAAGGTAATTGTTTGAGAAAATGTTGGCTAGAACTTTAAGTGAGCAATTGGAATGCCAAGAAATCTCCGTTGTTCTTTTTCTAAACACGAAATTGGTTTCTGAAGCATTGAGGTAATTGTATTTAACGCTGAGACCTCATACTAACACACAAAGGGAACTTTCCATAGTATTGTAGTTATAGTTTCTGTACGTTATCATAGCTATCATTGTGTTGACAGCATGTAGCAATTCAATGAGGTCTTCATTGAACKGAACAATTATTCAGCTCACGACTCGTGACCAATGTTTCACTCGAGAACAGTCGGGSCATTTTCAGACTACAGCCATTGTTTTGGATCTTGCGCGTACGGTTTCATTTCAAGAGACGTGTGAATACTGTAGTTAATTTGATAAACGGAAACAGAGCAAACCCAGAGAGAACGCGTGCCCTTGGGGAACTCCTGAATTTCAAAGCAGAGCAGACTTTTCTTTGGTGTTTGAATGTAACATGTTCAAATCGCAATGTTTTTTGTTGTTGACGAAAGCAGATCATTGAAATGAGTCCAAAATAGAGGTTGGGACTGCATTGATTTGGTCTCACTCTTCTATTAGATAAAAGGTCATTACTTATCCGAATTACCGGATGGCATTTTCCTTGAAATCGCACTGGGCTGGTTGGAGAGGAGAGGAGAGGCAGTGATTTGTTGTCTAAAAATAGACAAGGGGATTGTTGAGTTCACCTAGCCTGAGAGCTGAGCTGAAACCCATGTAGATTTGGTAGGGGAGTATATCCTACAAGATAGAAACTGTACTCCCCACAGAATGAATAATAGACAATTCAGTGACGTTGTTTCATTAAAGAACATAGCCTAAGCTCCCTTTTCTATAGTTGGTGCAGGACTAGTATAAGCATCGTGTTAGCTTACACGACATGTGTATTTGGCTAATGCTGTTATCACCGGGTATATCGTTGGGAGCACCGTGATGTCCGTCCTTGTCAAGACTCACGAGGCCTTCTTTTTATCAGTGGAACCTAGAATAGCTCTGTAGTTTATCGTAGGAAGGATTTGATTAAAACATTTGTTTGCGTTTTACTCCGTTTTTGTTGTTGTTGTTCTGTGTGGGATCATCAGAGTTTTCAACAATACAGAATTCTTCCAACCCCCAAAAAATGACATTTTGTAAAAAAAAAAAAAGTGGCACAACCAATGAATCCTCAAAGTTCAGTACATTCAACACTTCAATCGTTCCGGATCATGTGCTGGGTACTTGTGGTCAATGACCTTAGGGCCCTGTGGCTACAGTACTAGTTTAACCCAGATAACCCCCTCTCACTACTAGACCAGTGACCCTCTGTGATTAGCAGTACATTACCTCCCTCCCTGGAGGAGCATTTAAATACCAAAGCTCTAATTGTGCCCATTTGCAAACCATGCCCTCCAGTAAAAAAATAAAGAAACGTTGTTTTGGAATACAGACCCAAGTTCCTGCAATTACAATTACAGTGTCTGGGCTGATAGTGCCAAGAAAATGGAGGAAAAAATTTGCCAAATGTGATGTAGCTTTTTTTTCTTCTTCTTCATCAATGTTTTAAAAATGACTCACTGCAATGACTTCAAGGGCACTGCAAATAGAGTCCCCGGGTGGCTCGATTCTGCTCCCCTCCCCGCCTCGCTGTTTCATTTCCTGACCCGACCGCAGCTGGGCGGGTTAGCTCGTGGCATGGCCAGGACCGCGGGGGCGTAGGAGAGAGCATAACGTGAAGGTGTGTGTCTGTGTGTGTGTGTGTGTGTGTGTGTGTGTCCCTCAGTGCCCCGGTGCCTGGTGCTCAGGTGGTGGCCCCACGGAGCCAGTATGGTGACAGTAATTGCCCAGTCAAACACACTCTCAGAGGCGCAGCTTTCACCTCCGTGTCCCTCTAGCCCTAAGACGCTACTGTTTCCTTTATGACGGACACTCAAAACCACGGACGAGCATGCAGGCTAGCCACACAAACTGTACTCATTAACTACCCTCCTAACACCCCTCCCCCCCCCCATCTCCAAGGGAATCCTCCCTCGCGAGGTCGTGCATACTGCTTCGTTAATTAGCTCCATATTCATCCGTGTGCCTCCTCCCCTTTCCTTTTCCCTTGATTAAACAGAGTGTTTAAGTAATGGTTTTGATGACCGCTTGATTACCATTGGGTCAACACAACCACCCGGTACATGTGTCTAATTTGTGTTCTCCTGCGGTGCTGTTTTCACCAGCTGGCACTACATTTGTTCCCATGACAAACAAGTCGTTACGGTACTGTTGTATCCCCGCCAATGGGAACTTGCAGTATACACTGAGTGTACAAAACATTAAGGACACCGGCTCTTTCCATGACATAGACTGACCAGGTGAATCCAGGTGAACGCTACAATCCCTTATTGATGCCACTTGTTAAATCCACTTCAATCAGTGTAGTTGAAAGGGAAGAGACGGGTTAAAGAAGGATTTTTAAGCCTTCAGTCAAATGAGACATGGATTGTGTGTGTGCCATTCAGAGGGTGAATGGGCAAGACAAAAGATTTAAGTGCCTTTGAACGGGGTATTGGTAGTAGGTGRCAGGCGCGCCAGTTTGTGTCAAGAACTGCAATGCTGCTGGGTTTTTCACGCTCAACAGTTTCCCGTGTGTATCAAGAATGGTCCACCAACCAAAGGACATCCAGCCAACTTGACACAACTGTTGGAAGCACTGGAGTCAACAAAGGCCAACATCCCCGTGGAACGCATTCGACACCTTGTAGAGTCCATGCCCGATGAATTGAGGCTGTTCTGAGAGAAAAAGGGGAAGGTGTTCCTCATGTTTGCCTGCTTTTCTCTTATCATAGTCGGAAACGTAAGCCTTATCTCAGCACAGTGCCTCAATATACAGAAATGTAGAGGTGGCAGACAATTGTTGATTATTTGGCAATTAGCTGTTGTCCTTGTATACAGATCTTGCCATGAGTCAATAGCTACAGGGCTACAAAGATTTKTCTCGCCACTGTTGCTTGAAAAGGTTGGAACAATATCACTGAGCAAATGTGCCAGTTGGGGTATTTTGCACTGATGCTACTTGTTGAGGGTCATGAACCCTGAATTCTATGAATCCAAGTGGTCGGGTTGAGGCAGGTCCATGTTTTAGTGATGAGGTCATGGCAACTATTGAAGGCTATTATTTATAGAGCCGTCCATTGATTCCTCCATCAGGGTTTCTTCAAGGGGTTTCTGCCGCACTGAATGGCTGGCTGCAGACACACTGTAAGCGCCGGAGGCCTTGCCTAACAAGACGTCAATGGACAAACCCAATCTGTCAGGGCCCCAGCCTGTGGTTCTAACAAAACAAAATCAATCGTCCGCCATCGTCACACCCATCAGCGCTGAAAAGATGTATCGACAGCCCAGATTCTAGCCGAGGAAAGTGCTCAGGTCAGCATGTTGAAAAGGACCAAAATGTGGTCTTGAGGGTGTGTGTGTGTGTGTGTGTGTGTGTGTGTGTGTGTGTGCGTGTGTGTGCGTGCGTGTGTTAACACCGGTGGACCAGGAGTTATTTATTTCCAGGCGCTGAGCGCTTGTCGGGAGGGGGGGGGTTCGGCGCAGATGGGATAACAAGAGGCTATCTGAGGAAAAACACTCTTGATGAATGTCCTGCCTCGGTCTGACTTTAGTAAGCGCCCCCATTGGTACATCAGGTAGAGCCATGTGCGTGCCATACATCATAGGTGACTTGTCTCTCCATACTTTATGTGGAGTGTCGAACCACAGTCCCTCTTCCTACTCACCCCTCCAGGCAGATTTACAGGAGCCCTAACAAAAGTAATAAGGAGTGCCATGTCAAAACCAATGCTGCCGGCAGAAAAAACACCCTCTAATCCTCTAGAAAAAGCCTAAATATGAGGATGTGTGTGAGGTCTATAGGGATTACTAGGCTTTAATTTCCTCCCATAATCCCTTAAAGTGAATTCACTGATGACATTAGGAACCTTGCCTCACAATGGGAAGTGAGTGAAAGGAGGAAGTACATTGGTCAGAGCACAGACTAGTATCTACAGTCATGGAGGTAGGTGTGTTGCCGAGTGTGTCCAAGAAGAACACAGGGGGATTTATGAAGTAGGTACGGGCACTGTTTAGGAGGGAAGGTGGGGAACGGCGAGAAAAAAAGAAAAGTATATTGATTTCAGAATCTCAATTACCGAGCTGTGCCATTACTTCGCTCGCTCTCTCTCTCTCTCGGTGCTTTTGATAGCACATCATCCTAAGGGCTCTTCATTACCAATGGACACGTGTTAGGAGGGAGGGCTCTTATTAATTCACAAGCACGTGTCTCAGGCATCGATACATCAGCACAGGGACCCCAACCCCCACCCCCCTCTCTCTCTGCTTATTGCTTTCCCTCATTGGGCCTGCTGTGTTAAGTTGCATGATTTATACAACAGAGTCTCCTGCAAACAGTCTTCCTTTRGGCCCTGCCGGCCATGACAGTGGGGGATTGGGTGTGTGCGATAATGAACTCGTGGCGATTAGAGACCACAAACTGTCTTCATCATGACGTCCTCAGCAAGTTCGGGGCTTTGAACTGCAACTTTCATAGACTCGACCACTGCCCTGTCGGTTCTTCTTCCCTGTCCCCTTGTAAATGTGCCTTGGACGTTGTTTAGCGTTGTTTAGCATTAGCGTCACGGCTTAATGCTAATGCTAATGCCACAACCAAACAAAGAAAGATAATGTAATTTCCCAGTTCTGCTTAACATAGACTATGGGGGCCAAGTCTGGCCAAGACAATCCAGTTTGTCCCTCACACATGGCACGGGGGCTGTGGTACCTGTCTGTTTTCGAGAGCTGTGTTCCCTTTCAGCGGCTGAGAGCCACTGAGGTTGCTATGCTAACGCTAAACCTGAGGAGTTGTTCTTGGATTCTGTGAGAGTGCTGCGGATGTCTCTTTAGATTAAGTCAGCCTGCTGTTGGTTTTTTTTTCCTCAGGAAGAGAATGGCAAGAAAAATTGCCGCCTTTAACCCCCGAGCCGATTTTCCAGCCCTGCTAAAGTGCTCTAATAAAAGGGGCCTCCTCTGTCTCGCACACAGCTCTCCACACTCTTTATGGCTCCTAGCAGATATAGATGACTAGCTGCAAGTGGCCCTGTTCTAACCGCACTTCCCAGCTCTATTTCACCTCGTCCCAAAAATATCTTTACCAGCTTTTCTCACTATTTTGCACGGCAATAAACTTCTGGTGCTCTTATTTTGTTTTCAGATTCGGCTYTATGAGCGCAAAATATGTTTTCCCCCGCTGTGTCCATTCATGTTTTTGCACAATGACAGTAAGCAGGAAGAGTAGTGTGCGTTTGCGGGTGTGTGGGTAGTGGGTACATTTAATAGCCTGCTGACGCATTAAAAAAATTGTACAAATGAGAGATTCACGTGTCCCTGGGTGCTTGTTCAGGCTCCCTCATGTTTCCCTCTCCGCTCGATCTCATCAAAGACTAAATCCTGCTCCCATTTCTTGTGGACTTCCCTCCCACACACACACGGCCTCTATTACACTGGTGTTGTTATTTTCCCCAGCAACTCGCTTTTTCATCTGGGCCTGATAGTATCCTAGTAAATCATAACATGAGGAAAAGTCCAGTCATCTGATAGGGCCTGACACACTCCCTTGTCTTTTTGTAATGTATGCACCGGTTCAACTCCCTCATCRTATGGCACGGTACTACCAGCTATGACATACGACTTGACTTGGGTCCCTCCACAGTTCCTGTTGGAATGCACCGGTTGTAAATGCGTCGGTACTCTGCACATTTTCCAAAACGCATTTGAAAACTCCAAATGGCCGAAAAGAAGTTGACCGGTTCCATTRGATACCCACCTCAAAGCGTGTTTGAGATGCTTCCAATATGCCACTGTAGTGGATGTAAAAAATTATCAAGGAGATGCTCATTTAGATTTTTGTTTGTGGAATCTARCGCTGTGACAAAGACAGGGATTTCTCAGACGTCGAAAGTGTCTTAAAAAATTTACCCCACCTAGAGGGACAAGCGTGTGTAAGCTGTTTTGACTGTTGGTTATAATGACTATATGAGAAAAAAAATCCCTTCCATCTGCCACTTTTTAATCCCTTGCTTGATAGATCTCATTGCTTTAGCAGGCAAAGTGGAGCGGGGCTAGATAGCTAGATAGCCTGTGTGGAACAAATTACGCCTGGCCCTGTTACAGGCTGCTGATTCGCCGGGATCCGACAGAGAAAAGCAGCCTAATGAGGTTCTCCAATCAATAAGACCCCCTAACGACGATGAGAAACCCGTGATGAGCCTGAATTGTGGCAAGTCCTTCAGCGTTTCCCCTTCCTGTCTCCCACTCACCTGCTTCAACACCCACTCTCCACACAGGAGGCTGGGGCATGCCTGCACATGGCAGGAGGCACATTTCCACACGTTGGAATCAATAGGCTCCACTAAAGAGTTTATTTGCAAGTATTGACAAGCGAGTTGATGAAGCCGGGATTGGGATGTCTAAYGCTGTTATTGTGTGGGTGTAGTAGAAAAGCCTTGTTTGAACTTTTCTCGGCCTTTTACTCGGAGAGACCGTGTTTCCCTTCTTGTTTCCCCCACCCCAAAGATACTGACCTAGAGACTAGAGAAGACATTGAGGATGTACACAAAGGCAAAAGGAAATATTCACGTGTGAGGAATGAAGAAGGWTGCGTGCGGATTTCTCTGGTAAAGTGCAATCCAAATTTCCCTTCCTTCTCCACGATGAAGCTCGACGTTAATCTGAAATGCAAATGACTTTCAGCCTCTGTGTTGGACTGTGAAGGGTAAATTGTCCCGGGCCGAAGACAGAGCGGGAATCTCGAAATTGGACCTCTAATAAAGTACGCCACTACTCAGCTCCCAGCGAAATGCTGACGTTGACCTTTTAGTTGTTTATATCATATTTATTAACACACGGTCATCTCCATCGGTTAAGGTCCCCCAACGTGATTCGTTGTTTTTAAAGCTTCCAGTGATTGATAGAGTTTTAAGATGATGCAATATTGTAGCTTTCTCTAGCAATGGGAAAATGGGCCCCCCCCAAAAAAAAACACTATGTGTGTTATGTGGACATAATATTTCCTGTGTCATGTGCAATGTTCCCTCAATTGTTTTGGGCCACTGAGCAAATTTCAGGTCTGCTGAGTGCAAACTTGAATGTTGTGAAAATTCTGTGCAATTTCCAGCGTGCGTTTACTGCGAAAACTGACGATCTACTCGAACACTGAACATTGACGCTCTAAGTTACAGTTTTAACAGTGACCAAGTAGGCTACTGTGGATATTTGATCATAGTGTAGTACTACCAGAGGGGCATAGCATCAAAAACAATGGAGAAAAATGCATCCCCATAACATTTTAACACGGAAATAGCTGTTCTATCATTCAGCCTACAGTAGCAGAAAATGTGTGGTGTTCAATGTAGGCATTCAATGAGACTTTAGYYGYAGAAAATGCAGGGCTTGACATTAACCTGTTTATCCAGACAAAGAGGTGACTGAAAATGTTGTCCACTACAAAATAAAATGCATTATTATTCCCATACCACTATTACAGAGAATCAGACAAATGATGATACCCTCTGCCTACTGGCTACTTAGCTTATTCAAGACCTCTCAAAATACAACACTGCCCCTTTAAGACAGAGAAAAAGCTCTTTACCTGACTCGCGTTGGTCATGAGCAAGACATTTTCTTTTTCGCTTCTCAATGACTGACTGTGTTTCTTGGAACTTTAAGTAGTAGAGTGGGAGAACGTATGAATGAATCTCGCAGACATTCTGCCGCTGACTGAGTACACTCTGGGGCCAGAGAAAACAGCACGGGGCGCAACAGGCAAGGCAACGTTATGTTTCACAGGTGTGGAGTAAGGCCATGGATGAACACCAAGATAAGCACATTTCTACCGAGGGGCTATAAAGTAAGTGCAGTCATGTGGAAATCAAACACCACAGAGATACATCGCTTGGCGAGAGCTAAAGTACRGACCGCCCCCAATAAATACTAAATACCTAGACTTTAATGGGTCACCTGTTATAACACAGTGGTTGACAACAAAAAAAAACCTGGAAAGGAAAATTGAGCATCTGCAAGAAATACAGTCATATTTCCACCTTTTTAATGTCGGTCGTAAATTAGCCGTTCAATGAGCCTTCTTCCTCCAATGGACACGTGCAAAGGGCCAGGGAAGGAACCAGAATGCATTGCAGTGGGCCGCACTGTTGGGGTGGCATCCTCAGGGTCCCATGGAGGGGACTGTGGGGCATGTTCCTGTCAATGGGGAGGTCAACCCCTCACACAGCCAACTGCCACTCAGGAGCGGGCCAAGGTTGCCCAGAGCGACGGGACAAAGCCGGCAGTGATGAGGTCATTGGAGGTTGGAGGGAGAGCAGCAAGGCCTCAGTGGCGTTTTTTTCTCCCCATTTTATATGAAAGGCTGAAAGAGGGACGCGAGGGGGGTCAGGATTATGGGGAGCTCGTCCTTTGGAAACCTTTTCATCCCCCCCCCCAATCTGATTAGCCTTTAAGCTGCGTATGGAAAGAAAGGATGAGGAGAGAGAGAGAGTGGATGGAGGAGGTTTATACCCTAGTCCGTTCGCTTTTGTACCCAGCTGAGTAGAGACCTCAATATATCACGGCAAATTAGGCTTTTACATGTATTTTTACGGCGGAGAGGGCTGCAACGATGAGAATGTCCATGTTTCTGTTTACCCGTATTGACCCACATCTCAGCTCTTCAAAAGGACAGGAGTCCTTAGAGAGAGGAAGAGGGAGAAAGGGAGAGGGGGAGAGAGGGGGGAGGAGAAAAGAATGAGGAAAGGAAGAAGAAAACTGAGTCTGGGCATAGAACCCACCGTTCCCCCCCACCCCCCCCCTGTCTGAGCCTCTCTCACCCTCCCTCTTTCTCACTCCTTGCCAGCTCGCACTCTCACAATCAAGGACTGGTCTAGCAGCAGATTAGTAGTAGTCCTAGCCTAACCTCAGCTGCAGTGAGAACATGTCACCGCCTCTCCCTTTCGACTGTGGGTAAATTGGGCACCGGTCCTGGACTACATGAATTCATGATATGGCCATTTGGTCTCCAATCTGCTCCCACTGTGGAAAATCGGGGTCTAGGAGGCTCGGGGTCCTTTTGTCCCTCTCCCTTTCCCCTCGCAGCCTGCAATAGGGAATGCATTTCAATCACATGGCACTCGATACTGCTGATGCCCATGCAGGAAAAAAGAAAATCAGGGCGCTAGCAAGAGAGAAAATAAAATGACGTGTGAAATTTTGCARCCATGACAGACAAATGTTGCTTGACAGCTGTGACTCAAGCCCTTTGCAGATTGATATTTTACAGGAGTATCCATGAAAGGCGTGGCCCCGTAAGTGATTCCATATAGCTGGGTTACACGAGATGACACTCAACTGGTGGAGATCCCTGCTGTTTCTAGTAATAATATCTCATCTGCAATGCACATACCAGAGAGGCTCTCTCTCCCTCCCTTTGGATAGATCATTCTAGCATACAGCGTGGAGGACAACATGTAAACCTTGAGTTATGCAAGTTGTGCAGGCATGGTCAGTTCCTGTATCCCGCTTGCTTTCACATGTTTGATATGCGCCCTTGATTTACCATCCTCATCAAACATCATGTTATATGGATTTATTTATTGTTATTAACCAGTACATCTTGGCTGGCTAGATGTAACGCTAATTTAATCACCCTGATTTATTGAGAAAGCTGTTCGTGCAATACTTCCTGGAAAAGCTGAGGGGATTGTAGTCAGCGAGTGTGCTTATAGTTTCCATGATAATCCACGTGGAAAATAGGCTCAATTTGGGCTGAACCAGACGTGTTTATAGCTCCGGCCTGTCACTCATTCCCAGACTGGAAGCAACGAGGAATCATCTGCGTTCAATAAGTTCCCCGCTCTGCACCCAAAGTGTGGAAACGGCACTCTCACATCAGGCACATTTTCAAGTCATCTCTAAACTGTTGATCTGCTTGGAGGAGTACTCGGCAGATGTAGGTTATGCTGTTTTTCTTTGCCACTTTTTGGTTAAGATGGTCCTCCTGAGTTGTAGGTGAATGTTTGGGGAACTGAAKAACCTCTGTCTCTCAGCTGGCTGATCAGTCTTACCGTTTCAAGAGGACTTGGTAAACATCCCCAGAGCTTTGTCGTTGTTAACCTAGAACCCACATTCCTGTTTTTTTTGGTCCTCTTTCATTCTTCAATGAAGAGCAAAAACAAACTCCCGCTTTTTCCCCCCCCTCTTCTTTTTGGTGAGCAACCTCTCCCGCTCGGAGAGAGCCGTACTTCAAGCGCTCAGGCTTCTCCTGGAGAACAATGTGGGACTCTGAAAACTGGAGAGGTTCTGTCTGGGGAGATCCTTCCCCTTTGTTTCGCTGGAGACGAGCTCTGTGACCAATTAGTGTTTCATTGGCCAGAAGAAAGACTGAGTAGGACTCTCTCGCTCTCCCTCGGTCATACGTGGCCTTTTTAAGGACTTTCACGACATGTAACATTCCACCCTCTCCCTCATTGAACTTACTCACTACGAAAAGAAAAAAGGTTTTCTCCAGAAAACTCATTACACAGGGAATAGCCTGCGTTGTAGGGTACCGGAAAGGCCTTCTAAAAATGTACGGTTCGGTGGCCGGCCGGATGAGGTAACTACTTTACTTAGCACCTCCTAGTTGGACATTATAGTAAAGATATGTAAAATCTCGAACAGAGAGCATCATCAACAAGATAAAGGTTGTAAAATGCAGTTCTGGCTATGTTCAAACATTGATTTKAATTCCAAACCATTTATTGTTCTTTACCATAAACACAGACAAAGAAGCCTTTAGGGAAGTATCACGTAAAAGTGCCCTCCAATATCCCTGTCACTCTTACACACACACACTTTGTTAGATCTTTGCTCAGCTAATTGGAGAGATGCTATTTGATCCACTGCAGCACTCTGAACGAGTTCCCCGTGTAGCCACTTAGGATGGTCCCCAATCTCGATGATTGACATGTCCTTATGTCCGGGAGCACAGCGAGGCCTCTCAGAAACACTTACACTCGTCCAATTATCGATCAGTTCAAAGTAAACAGGGGAGTGATTGAGGAGGAATAGAGGGAGCGGCGGAGAAGGAAGACAAAAAGGACTGGCAAGGACTATATGGGTCAAATCAACCGCTGTGAAAAAGTGAGGGGGAGGAAACTCCCAATTGTCAATTATTGAGAATTCGAACTATTTGGACAAAGTTTAGAGCTTTATCAAGTTTTGATTGCCTGATAATAGACCMACAACTTTTTGAAAGCTTAAATGTATTTTCTAAAAGTAACCTTTGCTGAGGTAATTGCCTTGAAATGTCGGTGTTTGTTACTGTATGTCGACTTGGTGTTAATTCCTTTTATTTTCTCTTTCTTTTTCCGGTCCATCTCCCCCATACCTGCGTTAAAAAGGTGAGTGATTTTTCTGATATTTCCTTTGTGATTTCTTTTGTCCAACATTTCTCTCAGAAGTACTTAAGGTTTATTGAAACACAATTCCCGAATTGGTATACCCATTCCACGATGTATCAAATGTCTTCCTATTTAATATTTTAGCTGAGTCGTTGAAATAGCACCAGACTTGGGGGGGGGGGAGATTGACACGTGTTGATAACATATTTGAATGTCCGTCTTCTCAACTCAAGTCTACCGTGTTCGGACAGGAAWGGGTTGTTCAATTGTTGAAATAAAGGCCTGACTCTTACCCTAGTTTGAGGCATGATGGGTAAATCTTAGGTGGCTTCCATTTCCAACCCCCCCACCCCCCATGACTTTAGCCTCGGCAGCACTCGAACAGCGTGCGGTGGGCAGGCCGAGGGRAACGGATTGGACAGCAGCAACTATAGTGTGACAGTAAAGAGAGGAGTGGACTTGAAGTGGTTTAGGCTGGCTTTGATACAATGGAGAGAAGAGGGCAGCCATATACTCCCCCACATAATCCATCCCAACCGCAAACAGTATCGTTTACTTAAACAGACTCCGCTGCACATTCAGACTCATTACTAGTCAACGTCTTTCTTTTGAAGAACAGCTGCGGAATGCCAGTGGCGCAAAGCAACCTCACTTCTAACCCATGTGATTGTAATTTTGATGTTGCAGTGTGGATAGGCATGTGTTTATGCATTGGCATGAATGTGCAAATGTGTGTTTTTGTTGGTTTACATATAATTTTTTTTTAAATCATCCTACAGTTTGCATTGGCCTGACATCTGACAATCAGAACGTCAGCATTTGATTATTCCACTTCCTCGTGACAAGTGTGCGTGCTGCGTGTGCGCGTGCGTGTGTATGGATGTGTGTGTTGGATAAATAATACTTGAATGTATAGTGTTTGGCTCAAAGGCAGAATCGAACCCTGTAAACAATTGGGTTTGATGTCGTCACAAGAGAAATATCCACAACAACCGACGGCTCTGCTTACCCCAATGCTGGATGGKGATGTCTTTATTTATAATATTATGTCGATAAATGAGTCAACCACAGTATTTTCCCTGTCTTCGTCTCTGAGTATCTATGAGGTTCCAGCGTTTAATGATACCTTAAAAAACAGTCAGAGTTTTTTAAAAACCGGGGGGGAAAAACAACATATAAAAACAAGGTTTCGATGGATAAATATGGCGGCCTAAAATAATCTCCATCCAAATGCTCTTTGCTCAGAATAGTCCTGGTAAAATACACAATTCATCTCTATTGGGGGTAACTAGTGTCAGAATTAAATTGACTTCAATAAAGTCCCCTATCAGCAACGCATGAATAGAAAGCTCTCCCGTGATAACATAATGGAATGAGAGTCAGGTGTAGAATAGCTTAAAGCTGTGCGGTAGGCTTCATTCTTTATTCACTGTGTCATTTGTGTTAGATAATTGCCATTTCCCAATGGCATGAGAACAGGCCCTTATATTAATGCCAACCCTGGAAAAAGACTAGTCTCCAAAGTAGAACCCAATGATTCAATTAATGTTGATTCAGTCAAAAGGTCTGACTGGGAATTGGTGCTGCTACCTCATAAATCTTATTTCACCCTAAAAAAATCGGAAGTAGCTCTGTTCTCTCTGCGATACGGAGCGTATCCATAATGTACAAAGTCCTACSATATCTCGCTGATGCCCCTTTTTTAATTCTTCAATGAGGCCCCTCCACACATTGAATTATCTTCGAGAAATCTGTTCCCGGGGAGTAACTGCGATGATGTGTCCCCCATTTTTTGTTGTTGTAAGATGTGACGCAAATGCCATAGGAGGTGTAAGAGCTCAGGTTAGCACGTCACTCACCAGGTCCGTTGGGCTTGGCACCCCAGTTCATTACCCATCTACAGTGACAATGGGGAGGGGGGCTACCTCAGAGATATGGTGAAGCTCTTCGTCTTTCACAAGGCCGGTTGAATGGAGGAGGGGGATCCGGTGTGTTCTCAGAGAATTCAGGACAGGGACATGGTGAGAAMGAAGAGGGCTGGAGTCAATAGGTGGTCTGCTTTACCAAAGAGACCCCACCTTTAACCGAGCCCCACTGCCTCTCAACAGGTAATTACCCTTGTCGGGTTTCTCTCATCTTCCTGGGGCGTTGGCCCCCCATTACTGATTACTGAAGCCCCCCCATTGGCTCACTCGTCATTCTGACACATGTCTAAGGCTCTGGAGAGGCCACCCCGCAGCTAAAGCCCTGCTTCAAACTGATCAGAAGTCAGTCTTGACCTTTTGACCAATTTGCCACCTCCCTGACCCCACCACCCCAACCCCAACCCCAACACCGGTTCCAGGGGCTCTGGGTCGGCGTCTCGTCAAGGATCAGCAGGCAACTTTGCCCCGATTGTCCGGTGTGGAGCGGAAATCTGATCTGGGGGGGGTCATCTCTGGAAGGGCCTGAGGTCCAGTTGCCAAGGAGCCTGGCTACTCATCTGGAACGGCCAGAGCCCCTTCAACAGATGCCTCGTCCCATTCCCACGTCTCCGGAGTTAAGAGCCCCCCCCCCCACCCGGCGTATTATCTGGCCATTGTTAACCTATCATTATGAATTCCCAGCTGTTTGGGAATATTCTCTCCTTCCTCCTTCCCTCTATCTCTCAGTCCCCTCTTCTGTTCTACCAAGTGAACCCTTTCTTCCTCCCTCACCATCATCCGACTAACAGCGGAATCACAGGGGCGCCAAGGGACCCATTAAGTTGGGGCTGGTTGCAAATGCACTCTGAGCAGGCATCTTGATGACCACTAAGCAGAGGGCAAGTGGATACCTGAGACACTACTTCAGTGGCAAGGCCCCATGTGTGGCTGGGTGAGGAAGCCTCATTACGGGGCCTGAGAGCTTCGCTGTTGTTTTTGCTGCTCCATGTCATTATGGCTAAGAGCTTTCGCATTGATTGATTGGTCAACAGAGAATGAAACTCCCGCAGGTAGGGAGCGATGGTCACAGTCTCAAGTCTAGTTGATGCTGCATCTGTCGTAGTGGCATGTTGACATTGATGTTCAGTCGGTGGGAGAGGGGGTTTGTGATAATCGTATGATTAAGAAATATATTATAATAATACTTTTTAAATCGCATTCAGTCAAAAAGGTTAAAGAATGAAAATAATAATTGTATCGCTCAAGGAATTGACAATATTGAGGCCTTAGTTACAGTGCAGTATGCCTATTGTTCTGGAAGTTGTTAAAAAAGCAACATCCCGAAAACCCCCCAAAACTCAAATTGCTCATATCACATCCCAATTCACATCGTTGAACTGTGCTTTGGCTTGTTTTGATGTACATTACAGGAACATCTGTTCAGTCTGTTTTGCGAGTCTCTCTTGACACTGCTCTMTCCCAGTCGCACAGTACAGTGCATTAGAAAAGAATGGATCATTTGGTCCATAAAGGCTTAGGTAAAGACATGTCTGTGGGCCAAAGAGCAGGTTGTTAACAAGACACACTGGAGCTAAGCTACCCGAATGGGAAGGGATTGTCAGGAAGCAGTGAGCTGCCTCACTGCCCCGGGAAGAGGCTAGAGAGAATGCAGCGACAGTGGCTAAGGTCCAACAGAGGAGCATCTTCTACAGAGACTGAGGTTCCATCGTCCCAATCTTTTTACACTGTCTCTCGGCGGGATTTGCATGAAATATTAATGAGCGATTGGATTAGCGTGACTCCCAGTGGGCTGTGGCGTGTAATCCTGGTCGTGTCGGGGCGCTGATAAAGGCTCGGTCCCTGATCCGTCGTGGCCACTGAGACCAGGGGAGCGTGCGACTTGTTGAAGGCAGGCTGGGACGTCTGCTGAGGACCCGCTACTTCGCTCCATGGCCAGGTCTCGTCTGGGCTTGCCCTGTCTGAACCAGCAGAAAGGCCAGGGGGACTGGACTGGTGCTGCTGGGACTGTATTGCAGGAATGGATAAATTCGCCCTAAAGTAAACAAACAATTATTTTCCATCTATATGAGACTTTCTGCCTGGCTGAAAATCAAAACAGTTCCATGATGTTCTTCTCGGCWAATGACTCCATTTTCATGAGAAAATTACAAACGGAGAGTTAAAACAGTCGATTAGCTTGGCGTTCACTGCTAGCCATCTGAAGGTTTTAGTGGAAAATTCACTCTTTGCAAACCAACACAAAACGCCCCCGTTATCAACTCTGTTCCTGCAATATTTCCCTAAAAAGGGAACACGTTCAAAAAATTGCCGATCCTCTGACAAATGAGATTTGACCGTATTCCATTCGATCGAGTCAAATGACTGTATTTCTTCTTGGCTTGCCTGTCTAGGCTATCGCTGTCGGGTTTTCTTCATTTGCACATGGTGTAGTGCAAAGAAAAGGGCACTGAGAACTGTGTTTGACTCCCCAGGGCCTGGCACCATCATTCTCGTACAGTATGCAAATGCTCCTTGGGAAAATCCTTGGCTTGCTCACAGGGAAGTGTTATTGTTGTCCAACCTCTTTGATTTGCCTTCCATATCCATCGTTGACAGGCCGCCACCTCAGGGGTTACGTGAACAAAGCAGGGGTGTGACCAAGCGGAAAAAATCCCCAACGCCTGCTGCTTCCCGTTTTTTTGACCCTTTTTTTCTTTGAAATCATTGTAGTTAAGTTTGAGGGCACTGGTCACTACACACACACACACACACACACACACACACTCACACAAAATAAATAGTAACCAAAGCAAACTGCAAATTGCTCTTTTTGAATGTAGTGAATGTAGTAAATTGAAACCTTTTCCACTATTTATTCTCGTGTAGGTTAAGCTATTTATGGAGGAATATAGAACCTGTTGGGAGTGTCGTACCATGCCAAAAAATCTTTTACTGTAAAATGTTTTGAATTATGTGGCTTAATTTGATTATATTTTGGCGGCTTCAAGTGTTTAGGTACTCTCACTAATGCATGGTTTCATATAAGGTCATAAGAACAAGGCAACCTGGTAACACAAAAAACGGAAAGCATTGCAACGTGAGTGGGATTCCTCAATGCTGTTAAACACTTCCATACCACAAGATTGAAATGTAATAAAGTTCACGGCATGTGTTCAACCATATGGAACAGTGTATTTCACCCTCTTGAGTTACCATCTTTGAAATCCCAACCGGGTTGAATAACTTACATTACGTGTGGGTGGGTGGGTGGTTGGACTGTTGGATGGATGCCTGTCTATATGGGTGCCTGTCTGTCTGTCTGTCTGTCTGTCTGTCTGTCTGTCTGTCTGTCTGTCTGTCTGTCTGTCTGTCTGTCTGTCTGTCTGTCTGTCTGTCTGTCTGTCTGTCTGTGTGCCGAGGATAGGTATCCTGTGATGAGACCACAGTGTGTGTAGATAGAACGGAGTTAAAGCTTTAGGAAGGCCCTGAGAAGTGGGCCCACTTGGAATGAATTTCGACAACCCGTATTTACATCTGATAAGATCTCCCCAGACAGGAAAGTGCAGGCAATATAACTATTTTGAATCAATGGAGATAGCATTTGATTTAGCAAGTAGTAAAAGAAAGTGTGGAATAACACAAGCTCATAAAATGAAAACATTGGCTCGTATAGGAGGCGCAGGAGGCAGATCGTACAACAATATAACATACCGTTCACATTAAAAAAAGATCGTCTCTGACCTGAAGTTAAAAAATGCCTAATATACCTCCTCGCGTGAGAATGGGAATTTAAGAACATGATCTACACTGGGTCAGCTGAGTGCCATCCATGGTTAGCGTAGCCATGCATTCCAACACAGTGATTGGCTGAGGGAAAAAGTTAATYGCATCACATGCTTTGAAATGGAGTTCTCCTAAGACGGTGGACAATCTTCAAGACCAGCAGTAAAACTATCCAGGCCGATTATCAGATTACCCAGTATTGCTAAGGAAACGTTGGTGAAACCTAAGCACCTCATAAATGTTGGTTTATGGTTGGGGTCTACCTTTCTATCCTGGTTTCTCATTTGCAAAAAGAATCTCGCAAAATAAAGTAGAAAAAGGTTTGAGTGGGGCTCGGTAGCTCGCACTCGCTTTCCTTTACAAGTTTAGYTATGCCAAAATAAGAAACACCCTTCGACAGTTTGCGTACCTTGTATGTCATACGCTGTGGAGGTGTTACGCGCATTGAGTTTCAGTCTCTGAAGTGCTACAAATCAATGCCATTGACCCATGACTTTTACTACCCACTGGGCTGAAAGCATACAAGGCCTTTGAGCGAGTGCCGCTCTCTGAGCACGCACCTGAGAATTGGTGAGAAACCTCACACTTTTGTGCCAGGTTCATTGTCTCCAGTTTGGGTTTTATTACTTTGACTGCGATTAAAGGGTGGATTCTATTTTGTTTCCAGTCAGCGCTTTAGTTACTCCGCAAAACCAAAACCYAGTGTTCTTATGTACGATTAGGTTAAAATAGTCATGGCTCAAGCCTTATTATCTCCGAGCTTCCTCTCTGGCCCTTGTACTTGAGACTTTCCTCAACTAATGGGTTAGATGGGGGAAACTTCTGAGGTCTCCAGTTCTCTCCACTCTTCTCAGCATGACGGGTGGTGAAAGTGTCTGGCCCACGGGCTGTGTCTTTGACTTCATCTATCCAGACCAGCTGAGAGAGAGAGAGAGCCGCAAAGAGGGGCCATGTGGAACCTTTTTAAGTAATTAAATGTCATGACCAATAATGGAAGCGGGATTCAACTGCCCCCTTTTTATGGCCAAGTTCCTCAGACTTTTTTAGTTTTCTACTGAAACACTTGTCTTTGTCACACATGTAGCGGCTGTCTCTTATACACATCTAGATGTGTATAAGAGACAAGTTCCTCAGACTTTTTTAGTTTTCTACTGAAACACTTGTCTTTGTCACACATGTAGCGGTGTGGCYGTGAGGAATGCACGTCCGCCCGCAGTCCGGACAGAATGAAGCTAATGTTAATGTGTTCTTTTCATACGAGGATTGATTCTCGGACTCTTTTGAAATGACATATGCCGCTTGGCTGTGAAATGTGGCATTGGGGGTAAGCTAGCTTGCGTTGAGGGCCTCTTACTCTCTCCGCCATCAGTTTATATTCCCGGCCTTTACAAGGGTGGAGTGGAGGGATCTTAAAGGATTTATGGCCGGTCCTCTCTTTTCATACCTCCTGGCTTATTCACTGCCGAAGATGAAAAATAGGACCGAGTGTGAAGTGGATAGTTCCACTTGTTGGCCGGTCATTTATTTACGCAAACATGTGGTGAGGTGGGGTGGGGGGTTGTTGTCCTCTGGGTGAATAGAACCCACAAGTGAACCCTGGGAAAAAGCCCTTAAGATGCTGCAGAGAGGGGGGGGTCTCAGTTCAGTGACTGGTTGGCTGGGTCTCCCCTCACCACCACCACCACGCTCCACACTGGTAGCCTGAAAGGCGTTTGTCCTCCGGATAAACTTTGCAGCCCTCCTTTCCTTCTCTCTGACCCTCCCTCTGTGGGAGAGAGGGCCCTAACTAGTCGCARTCGGGCTGCCGGGCTCGCCAATCGATTGGTCATGGGCGCGCCACGGGTTAAACAGCACTGCCAGGCTCCTTCTGTGCCCACCCTCCATGGCAGATGTCTGGGAATCAGGAACTCAGGCAGAAATGGGGCACAGGGAGTAGTCACGGGCAATTATCTAAGAGTGTTTTCCACAAAGCAAGGGTATTTATCTGCATTAGTTAGCGGAAGGGGCAAAGGGTCATGGGCTGAGAGTGATGAAGAGGGAAGAAGAGGACTGTGACACCTGACTGTCAGTATGCGACCCAAGAGACAAGAGGAAGTTTTCTTTTCCCATTGGCTGACAGTAGGAGTTCCCCAGTGACCTCATCAGATGTCTCTTAGTTTTACTTCACCCGGTGTCTGGGTGTWATCCAGACAGCGCAACTTTACGYCTGTGGTTTGGATTGCACAACACAAAACTCTGTCTATGAATAACATTTCCAATAGATTATTTTGGMAACAGAAACAGAATGGTGGTGGTGAAGGCTCTAAAAGTTGCATGCCCCAGGAGTGTGTAAACGCACCGCCTGACTCCGTCTGCACCCAGAGTAGGAGGTGAGGTGAAGTCACGGGGGGACAGAGGACACGAATGGTGACCTAGTAAATCTCCTCCATTTTAAATGAGAACATTGCCTCGTTCTATTTGCGGGTCTTTCAGACAGTCGTTCAGTGCGAAACGTCCGTACGAAACCGCCGACAGGCTTGGCTCACTACCTCCTGTCGTGTACACCGGTTTCATGTTCCACGCTCATCATGAGAGAGAGAGGGAGAACATGAGCTCAGATTTGTTCTGCTTAATGCTGTATGTGTTCATTGCCACTCGGACAATGGGAATCAAGCTGTCAAGGTTTCAGGCAGTTTTCAGGCAGTTTTGCAGCTGTTCCCACAAGCGAACCTCTGAGTAAAAAAACAATTATTATTGAGAAAAAAATGACATGTATATAATTCCACCATGCTCACAGACATATGCATCTTTCATAGGCCGGTTAATTAGGAGCTGATTGGATCCGACAGGGGAAAGTSTACATCAGTCCGTATGCTCACACTTTGTTACCATACAACAGGCTTTGACTGAAACCAGTAATTGGGAAAACCTGGCTGCGGTTACCATGTTGAAACTCCAACGACCCCTGCTCTCCTACTACTACCCCCACCGTCAGCCCACAAACCATACACCGTTACACTCCCCCAGACTTCCAATCCGGGGTCCGTGTAATTTCCATCAATTTAGCGTCCGGTTTCACAGGAACAGGGCTTATGAAACCTGAAGCTGGGGTGAAAAGTGTCTTGACAAGAGGTACAGCTGAGAGGTGGTTAGAGTATAAATCACACACACATACACACACACACACTCACACCTGGGCCTGTGTTACCCACCACAGTTAGCACCACGCCAACACATTTGTCAACTGTTGAAGAATTTACGGTGTATTCAATGGGTTATTGAAATACTTACAGCTCCAAATATTCTATGGTAATGAATCTAACCCCAGAATGGAATTGATCCCCAGGGGAGGGGGGGGGAGTTTCTCACGGCTTCCGTGCAGCCTTTGACATGCGCCATCAGTCAGGCTGAAGGAGGACCAAAACAACCCAAGCTGTAGCTAACCCTGCCTGGCTGCTGTAAAAGGGGTGATGACAGCACATTAATTTCTGGATTTTTCCGGCCTCCGGAGCGGTTGCCATGACACCTGTTTGGGCATCTACAGTGACGGTGACCTCTGGTTTCACCCCTCCACCACCCCCTCAGCCCCCTTCTAAGCCAATGGGGCCACCCCTTCCCCTCTCCTCCCAGCAGGTGAGAGTTCATCATTAGCAGGGGGATAATTAATTGTCAGGCACAACAAAAGGCAGGCCCTGGCCCCTCTCAGGACCCCTTTCGGACCCCTCGTCCTCTGGAACCTTGTAAATCACCAACACTAGCAGGGTCAGGCCGGCGGTACATTTTTCCTGTAGCGTGATTCATGCGGACTGAAGCGTGATTCATGCTACCCAAAGGGATCTTTCAGCAGCCCTTAATACGTGTTCGAAATTCTCCCAGGCTGCAAGTCCATGTCGCCGGGAGTCCACCATGATCTGATAAGATGTGATTGTTTTGGATATGAAAGGCCTGTGTGTCACAGCAGCCATGGACGCATCGCCTGACATTGGATGCAGAGAATGTAAAGGATAGGGTCTGAGGGATCACACGGAAATGAGCCTGCTTTCTAACCAAGCCGGCCCTGCTTCTCTAGTCCTGTACACAGCAAGGAATCTCTGTGAAGTCGACTGCCCTGCAGTGAGTGTGGTCCAGGCAAGACACAGTCCTATAGATGTAAGAGCTACCCTCGTGTTACAGTAACAGTATCTGTCTGTCAGAGCTCTCTTTCTCCTTGACTCTCTCGTGATCCTCTGTCACTATCTTTCTACGCCTCGTCCTCTCTCCCTCAAACACACACACACACACACACACACACACACACACACACACACACACACACACACACCTGTCTCTTATACACATCTAGATGTGTATAAGAGACAGCACACACACACACACACACACACACACACACACACACACACACACCTGGGCCTGTGTTATCCACTAAAGTTAGCACCACGCTAACACATTTGTAGGCCAGGGGTCTTCAACGTTTTCTTGTTAAGGGAACCCCCTCTCAGGCAAACAGGCGACCCAGGGAGCCCCATCATACGTTAGCAAAAAGAGATTTCTTCACATCTCGGAAGAGGAAATGTAAACTCTAACGTAGTGTATTAGCTAGAAAGGTAACTGCGAACACATCGCTAAGAGCAGCTGTTTAGCTGGTTAAACAAAGGTTAGCCATTAGCTAGGGTGTGCAACATCCTACATTGTCCAAAAATKKAAAAATGGTGGTAGAAAATTGCATTATATTGAGACAGTACACATATTTGTCCTGATTTATTATTATTATAATTTTTTTGCTTCTCGCCATTAAAGCTAGTTAAGGAGGAAAATMATGCCTTTGCAGCCTAAATGGACGAGGCTTTATTTACGAGCCGGTCCACGGGGGACACGAGCATATTACCGGGAATGCACATCAATCCTAGACGATAGTGCAGATCTAGCGCCCACTAGGCTAATTAGCCAAAAAGTATGTCCAAGTCAAGAAAGCTTACCAGCAGCAATAGCCTATTCCCGAGAGCTTTTTCAAAGCCTACAGTTGAAGTCGGAAGTTTACGTACACTTAGGTTGGAGTCATTAAAACAKATTTTTCAACCACTTCATAKATTTTTTGTTCACAAACTATAGTTTTGGCAAGTCGGTTAGGACATCTACTTTGTGCATTACACAAGTAATTTTTCCAACAATTGTTTACAGACAGATTATTTCAATTATAATTCACTATATCACAATTCCAGTGGGTCAGAAGTTTACATATACTAAGTTGAAATGTGCTTTAAACAAGTTGGAAAATTCCAGAAAATTATGTCATGGCTTTAGAAGCTTCTGATAGGCTAATTGACATAATTTGAGTCAATTGGAGGTGTACTGTGGATGTATTCAAGGCCTACCTTCAAACTCAGTGCCTCTTTGCTTGACATCGTGGAAAAATCAAAAGAAATCAGCCAAGACTGTAAGATTGTAGACCTCCACAAGTCTGGTTCATCCTTGAGAGCAATTCCAAACGCTTGAAGGTACCACATTCATCTGTACAAACAACAGTATGCAAGTATAAACACCATGGGACCAGGCAGCCGTCATACCGCTCAGGAAGGAGACGCGTTCTGTCTCCTAGAGATGAACATACTTTGGTGTGAAAGGTGCAAATCAATCCCAAAACAACAGCAAAGGACCTTGTGAAATGCTGGAGGAAACGGGTACAAAAGTATCTATATCCACAGTAAAACGAATCCTATATCGACATAACCTGAAAGGCCGCTTTGCAAGGAAGAAGCCACTGCTCCAAAACCGCCATAAAAAAGCCAGACTATGGTTTGCAACTGCGCATGGGAACAAGATTGTATTTTTTGGAGAAATGTCCTCTGGTCTGATGAAACAAAAATAGAACTGTTTGGCCATAATGACCATCGTTATGTTTGGAGGAAAAAGGGGATGCTTGCAAGCCAAAGAACACCATCCCAACCGTGAAGCACGGGGTGGCAGCATCATGTTGTGGGGGTGCTTTGCTGCAGGAGGGACTGATGCTCTTCACAAAATAGATGGCATCAATGAGATGGAAAAGGATGTGGATATATTGAAGCAACATCTCATGACATCAGTCAGGAAGTTAAAGCTTGGTCGCAAATGGGTCTTCCAAATTGACAATGACCCCAAGCATCTTCCAAAGTTGTGGCAAAATGGCTTATGGACAACAAAGTCAAGGTATTGGAGTGGCCATCACAAGCCCTGACCTCAATCCTATAGAAAATTTGTTGGCAGAACTGAAAAGCGTGTGCGAGCAAG
>NC_036856.1:7641467-7647006 GCF_002910315.2 Salvelinus sp. IW2-2015 | reverse complement strand
CCGCCTCGTCTCTCTCCCTCAAACACACACACACACACACACACACACACACACACACACACACACACACACACACACACACACACACACACACACACACACACACACACACACACACACACACACACACACACACACACACACACACACACACACACACACCTGGGCCTGTGTTATCCACTAAAGTTAGCACCACGCTAACACATTTGTAGGCCAGGGGTCTTCAACGTTTTCTTGTTAAGGGAACCCCCTCTCAGGCAAACAGGCGACCCAGGGAGCCCCATCATACGTTAGCAAAAAGAGATTTCTTCACATCTCGGAAGAGGAATGTAAACTCTAACGTAGTGTATTAGCTAGAAAGGTAACTGCGAACACATCGCTAAGAGCAGCTGTTTAGCTGGTTAAACAAAGGTTAGCCATTAGCTAGGGTGTGCAACATCCTACATTGTCCAAAAATACAAAAATGGTGGTAGAAAATTGCATTATATTGAGACAGTACACATATTTGTCCTGATTTATTATTATTATAATTTTTTTGCTTCTCGCCATTAAAGCTAGTTAAGGAGGAAAATATGCCTTTGCAGCCTAAATGGACGAGGCTTTATTTACGAGCCGGTCCACGGGGGACACGAGCATATTACCGGGAATGCACATCAATCCTAGACGATAGTGCAGATCTAGCGCCCACTAGGCTAATTAGCCAAAAAGTATGTCCAAGTCAAGAAAGCTTACCAGCAGCAATAGCCTATTCCCGAGAGTTTTTCAAAGCCTACAGTTGAAGTCGGAAGTTTACGTACACTTAGGTTGGAGTCATTAAAACACATTTTTCAACCACTTCATAAATTTTTTGTTCACAAACTATAGTTTTGGCAAGTCGGTTAGGACATCTACTTTGTGCATTACACAAGTATTTTTCCAACAATTGTTTACAGACAGATTATTTCAATTATAATTCACTATATCACAATTCCAGTGGGTCAGAAGTTTACATATACTAAGTTGATGTGCCTTTAAAACAAGTTGGAAAATTCCAGAAATTATGTCATGGCTTTAGAAGCTTCTGATAGGCTAATTGACATAATTTGAGTCAATTGGAGGTGTACCTGTGGATGTATTTCAAGGCCTACCTTCAAACTCAGTGCCTCTTTGCTTGACATCGTGGGAAAATCAAAAGAAATCAGCCAAGACTGTAGATTGTAGACCTCCACAAGTCTGGTTCATCCTTGAGAGCAATTTCCAAACGCTTGAAGGTACCACATTCATCTGTACAAACAACAGTATGCAAGTATAAACACCATGGGACCAGGCAGCCGTCATACCGCTCAGGAAGGAGACGCGTTCTGTCTCCTAGAGATGAACATACTTTGGTGTGAAAAGTGCAAATCAATCCCAAACAACAGCAAAGGACCTTGTGAAGATGCTGGAGGAAACGGGTACAAAAGTATCTATATCCACAGTAAAACAAATCCTATATCGACATAACCTGAAAGGCCGCTTTGCAAGGAAGAAGCCACTGCTCCAAAACCGCCATAAAAAAGCCAGACTATGGTTTGCAACTGCGCATGGGAACAAAGATTGTACTTTTTGGAGAAATGTCCTCTGGTCTGATGAAACAAAAATAGAACTGTTTGGCATAATGACCATCGTTATGTTTGGAGGAAAAAGGGGATGCTTGCAAGCCAAAGAACACATCCCAACCGTGAAGCACGGGGGTGGCAGCATCATGTTGTGGGGGTGCTTTGCTGCAGGAGGGACTGATGCTCTTCACAAAATAGATGGCATAATGAGGATGGAAAAGGATGTGGATATATTGAAGCAACATCTCATGACATCAGTCAGGAAGTTAAAGCTTGGTCGCAAATGGGTCTTCCAAATTGACAATGACCCCAAGCATTCTTCCAAAGTTGTGGCAAAATGGCTTATGGACAACAAAGTCAAGGTATTGGAGTGGCCATCACAAAGCCCTGACCTCAATCCTATAGAAAATTTGTTGGCAGAACTGAAAGCGTGTGCGAGCAAGGAGGCCTACTAACCTGACTCAGTTACACCAGCTCTGTCAGGAGGAATGGGCCAAAATTCCACCCAACTTATTGTGGGAAGCTTTGTTGAAGCTACCAGAAAATGTTTGACACAAGTTAAACAATTTAAAGGCAATGCTACCAAATACTAATTGAGTGTATGTAACTTCTGACCCACTGGAATGTGATGAAAGAAATAAAAGCTGAAATAAATCATTCTCTCTACTATTATTCTGACATTTCACATTCTTAAAATAAAGTGGTGATCCTAACGGACCTAAGACAGGGAATTTTTACTCTGATTAATATGTCAGGAATTGTTGAAAAAACGGAGTTTAAACGAGTTTAAATGTATTTGGCTAAGGTGTATGTAAACTTCCGACTTCAACTGTACGTCAGATACTCCAGTAATTGGACCCAATGAGTGTAACTTGCTTAATATTAGGAATTGAGAAATAAAATTGACATCGTTAGGAAGAAAATATTATCCTATTTTCTACTGTAGGTATGTAATTCAACATTTGTTTATTCTATTGTTGCTAATYATATTCATAAAAACATTGAACGAAGCAAAATACATATTCCTATTTTCACGCACCCTCTGCAGTGGACCCCTGGTTGAATACTCTTGCATTAGACAACGTCGGGCAGGGCAGATGGCAGCAAGCAGTGTGTCACCAGGCACTCGAGAAGCCGCTGTTGACAAGAGCCCAGGGAGTGAGGAGCCCTCCACGGGCAGATGGGCTTTTTTCCCCCTGTCTGTCCGAGTGTGTGACTGTGTGTGTGTGTCTGTGTGTTAGACACCAGCCTGGGCTTCTATATGGAGAGAGAGGTAGTTTCATGGAAAGGAAAGGCCCTTCTTGCCAGGCCTCCACAGGCCTTCACTGGTCTGGAATTAATGGGAGGAAATGTGGGGGAGCCCGTGACAGAAGGGTGGGCAGGCAGCAGCACCATACCACCCACAGGCTTATTAACTAGCCTCATTACCTTTACCAGTACCCACCAGATATGCACACACACACATCTGAACACATGTGGAGCTACCATGAGAGCTGGACTTCAATCCGACTGTCTCCAAACGATCCCCATACCTACATAATATAATATACATTCCATTTGCCTCTGGACAGTGTTACTTGAATCAGTACAATTACACTTCTCCGGCATTAACAGATGGCTGGTTTGATCCCTCTGAAACATGTTGGAGTGTCTTATATAAAGAGCCAAACTAATTAACCAACAACACAAACTCATTGGAAACACATCAGCCGTATTTGATGTTCCCCGCTGTTACCGTCTCATCAGTCCATAGAGTGAATTACAGTTGATTTGGTACACCTATCTAGTGCCCCCCTTTGCCTCCAGAACATCCTGAATTCTCTGTGGCATGAAAACACTTTGCAGTTGGTATCAAGGGACCTAAAGTGTGCCAGGCAAACATTCCCAACACCATTATACCACCGTCACCAGCCTGTACCGTTGACACCAGACATTCCCAACACCATTATACCACCGTCACCAGCCTGTACCGTTGACACCAGACATTCCCAACACCATTATACCACCACCATCCACCAGCCTGTACCGTTGACACCAGACATTCCCCAACACCATTATACCACCGTCACCAGCCTGTACCGTTGACACAGAACAGGATGGGGCAATACGGCAAATCCTGACTCATCAGCATGATGCAACGGACCGACGCGACAGGCAATGTTTTTTCCATCGTCAATTGTACAGTGTTGGTGATTGGTGTTGCTGCCCACTGGAGCAGCTTCTTCTTGTTTTTAGCTGATAGGAGTGAAACCCGGTGCAATAGCCCATCCATGACAAGGGCAGGCGATTGTGTGTTCCGAGATGCCGTTCTGCACACACCCTGTTGTACTGCGCCGTTATTTGCCTGTTTGTGGCCCACCTGTTAGCTCTATATACATGTATACATATGAATGGACAAAGCTATCCATCACGTGACACCATTCACGTAGATATCATGCTCTTCTTTGAGCTGGTGTTTGTGTGTGTGTGTGTGTGTGTGTGTGTGTGTAATGCATATTTGTTCATATCTGTGTTTTGTGTCTGTATTTGCACGATATTATAGATGTCTGTGTGTGTTTTCACTGTACACTCCAGTATGTGACTGTATGTTGTCGGCATGTGAGTGGTGTATGTGTGTGGAGAGAGAAGGGAGGGAGGAAAAGAAACCCCTTCCGTTGTGTGATGTGTTGAATGAGGTTTTATTGATGTTGTATTGAGGAGCCCTGGAGAGGAGCGCTGTATTGGGGGGGGGGATCTCAATTTCCTGCCTCCACTTTTATCTTGTCATCTCCTCAACTCACCCAGAACACATGGGGTCGTTCCATGTCATGTCAGCAAGCCATGATACCCACCATCTCAGATTGTTCTGAAATCGTTCTGTAGTTAGAAACAGACAGGATAAGCATTCAGGGCAACGTTATTTTGTTGAAATATCATTTTGAGCTCTGAGAAATCAAGCTACATCGACTGCACCCAAATTGGTCATTTTAATTCATAGGATTCATATAATAGTCAATAATTCTGGTACCTAACATCTGATTTGGACCATACTTTTTTCTAGAATGAGTAAGACAGTAGACAGGAATCCAAAGAAATGGTCAAAAGACACCCACATCCACCCCAACAACAAGTATATAGTATCAGTTCTCTATGTCTGACAAGTAGTATGGAGCTGGACTTGGAGTATTGTTTCTTCATACTGTGTAATGTACTGTCAGTGAATTTGGTGATGTTTTCCCCCTTTCAGAGAATTAGTAATTAAGTTGTTTGGGTTTATGTCCCATCCTACATCTTGATATTAAGGCATTGTGTGCATATGTGTGTGTATGTGTGTGTTTGTTTGTGTCTGTACAGTATGTGTGTGTGTGTATGGTATGCATCTGTGTGTGCATGTCTGTATGTACCTTGTAGACATGTGTGTGTGTCTATTTAGTGTGTGTGTGTGTGTGTGTGTGTGTGTGTGTGTGTGTGTGTGTGTGTGTGGTGTGTGTGTGTGTGTGTGTGTGTGTGTGTGTGTGTGTGTGTGTGTGTGTGTGGTGTGTGTGTGTGTGTGTGTGCGTGCGTGCGTGCGTGCGTGCGTGCGTGCGTGCGTGCGTGCGTGCGTGTGCGTGCGTGCGTGCGTGCGTGCGTGTGGTGCGTGTGCGTGCTCTGCGTGCGCGTGGTGGTGTGTGTGCTATGTATGTACAGTACATTATAGACGTGTGTGTGTGTCTGTGCACATTGATTCCTCTGGACATGTCCACCTGATTTTTTTAGGTTTACCTTTAGGTGATTTACTAGCCTGTCCTAGTGATTGCTGTGTAGATGCTGCATACGCTGACTCATTCAGAGCCCAGAAGACTAATGTGAGGGGTAGACAGAACAGGCCAAACTGGTCATCAGGGTGGGAGCGCCAGGGCCAAAGAGGGCAATTAAAACACAATTTAGCCGTTTCTTCTTTCATTATTTGAAATAATGCATAATGATTCACTGAGTGGGCTGCC
>NC_036856.1:7577004-7636867 GCF_002910315.2 Salvelinus sp. IW2-2015 | reverse complement strand
TTGTGTGTTCCGAGATGCCGTTCTGCACACCCCTGTTGTACTGCGCCGTTATTTGCCTGTTTGTGGCCCACCTGTTAGCTCTATATACATGTATACATATGAATGGACAAAGCTATCCATCACGTGACACCATTCACGTAGATATCATGCTCTTCTTTGAGCTGGTGTTTGTGTGTGTGTGTGTGTGTGTGTGTGGTAATGCATATTTGTTCATATCTGTGTTTTGTGTCTGTATTTGCACGATATTATAGATGTCTGTGTGTGTTTTCACTGTACACTCCAGTATGTGCACTGTATGTTGTCGGCATGTGAGTGCGTGTATGTGTGTGTGAGAGAGAGGGAGGGAGAAAGAAGACCCCTTCCGTTGTGTGATGTGTTGAATGAGGTTTTATTGATGTTGTATTGAGGAGCCCTGGAGAGGAGCGCTGTATTGGGGGGGGGGGGATCTCAATTTCCTGCCTCCACTTTTATCTTGTCATCTCCTCAACTCACCCAGAATCACATGGGGTCGTTCCATGTCATGTCAGCAAGCCATGATACCCACCATCTCAGATTGTTCTGAAATCGTMTCTGTAGTTAGAAACAGACAGGATAAGCATTCAGGGCAACGTTATTTTGTTGAAATATCATTTTGAGCTCTGAGAAATCAAGCTACATCGACTGCACCCAAATTGGTCATTTTAATTCATAGGATTCATATAATAGTCAATAATTATAGTACCTAACATCTGATTTGGACCATACTTTTTTCTGAGAATGAGTAAGACAAGTAAGACATGTTGAATCCAAAGAAATGGTCAAAAGACACCCACATCCCACCCCAACAACAAGTATATAGTATCAGTTCTCTATGTCTGACAAGTAGTATGGAGCTGTGACTTGGAGTATTGTTTCTTCATACTGTGTAATGTACTGTCAGTGAATTTGGTGATGATTTTCCCCCTCTTCAGAGAAATTAGTAATTGAAGTTGTTTGGGTTTATGTCCCATCCTACATCTTGATATTACAAGGCATTGTGTGCATATGTGTGTGTATGTGTGTGTTTGTTTGTGTCTGTACAGTATGTGTGTGTGTGTATGGTATGCATCTGTGTGTGCATGTCTGTATGTACTTGTAGACATGTGTGTGTGTCTATTTGTGTGTGTGTGTGTGTGGTGTGTGTGTGTGTGTGTGGGTGTGTGTTGTGTGTGTGTGTGTGTGTGTGTGTGTGCGTGCGTGCGTGCGTGCGTGCGTGCGTGCGTGCGTGCGTGCGGTGCGTGCGTGCGTGCGTGCGTGTGTGGGGTTGTCTATGTACAGTACATTATAGACGTGTGTGTGTGTCTGTGCACATTGATTCCTCTGGACATGTCCACCTGATTTTTTTAGCGTTTACCTTTAGGTGATTTACTAGCCTGTCCTAGTGATTGCTGTGTAGATGCTGCATACGCTGACTCATTCAGAGCCCAGAAGACTAATGTGAGGGGTAGACAGAACAGGCCAAACTGGTCATCAGGGTGGGAGCGCCAGGGCCAAAGAGGGCAATTTAAACACAATTTAGCCGTTTCTTCTTTCATTATTTGAAATAATGCATAATGATTCACTGAGTGGGCTGCAAATGTTTTCGCTTCATTTGTACTAGACAATTACGGCCGCAGGAGTGCCGTTGTCAAATCCGCCCTCAGATTCACTGACTCTTAAGTGCCCTTGAACCGGGAACTTTCTTGTTCTACTTTTCGGAGGCGTAGTTTAGCCGGAAAAATGCCTGTGCTAGTTTGACTCTTGACACAAGTCTATGGACTGCTCTGTATGCTGCATCTGAAAGTGAGAGTTCCCTCCAAAACCGTAGACCTTTTCTTCCCAAAATACCTCAATCCCGAATGAATGGGAAATATAGGCAATATCTGAAAGGAAATTGAAATAAGCATTTTGTAAAATAAATACACTTTAAAGAAATGTGAGAAGTACTTTAAGGCATATTTTTAAAGCTCTGAATGCGATATATTCAGCTTCTTCCACTCGTATCAGTTTGCCTCTCAGCCTTACAGGACGGGCCCTGTTGTTGTGTATGGCTTCTCCTGGGTGTAGCTGCAGCGCCCTACAATTCCCACGAAACACTTGCTTCCTGTTTATGTGTGAAATATGCAGATTGCTTTAGCAATCTGGGCCTGGAAGTGTGCTTGGTCCAGGTTGCACGGCAACAACAACACACAGACTATGTAACAGTCTMTAGCAGTCTGTCGTGCAAATGTCCCCATTTCAYATATACAGCTTTTAATAAAGATAAGCACCCAGAATGATTTGTTTTCTGTTACTTCTGGCATTGTGTGTGGAAATGCGTGTCAAGAACACYGCTTACATGCAGTATGAGTGTTCCAAGGGTCTAATTGAAGAATAATGTCTAGAGAGGGCAATATTTTTCGTTGATACTCTTGAACACTCGCTGATAAACAGGAAGTGTTGTTTTAGATAATTTCTATTTGTTTTACAAGCTGTAAAGTCGAAGAGTATCAAACATGTCAATGAATGTTATTACATGAGTTTTCTTGCCATAGAAATGAATACACTTTAAACTATTGGACAGTGAAAAAGCACAGTATTAGAACCGCTGAGAAGACATCTTAGCTGAGTCAACCAATAGGTCAATAACTAGTGAGATGCATACAGCTCACTTCGTAAATACGTGATCTGCCAGGTCTTAGATACTCATGTAGCAAATACAACCGCGTGTGAAAACGCCTGTCTTACACGATTAGATCTGTTCAAGAGAGGCGTGTCGAAAAGCACAAAACAGTATGTAGAGCACATTTCCCCCGTCAGAATAAGTGGCGTAGTCGGCAGGGCAAACACACTCTATTTATACCCAGTTTGTTGTGCCTCGCACTGCATCTGATCACTGAGAAATTACTCTGTGATGTTGCACCCGCTATTGATTTTAATGGGGATGCGTGGTATTTTCATAGCCATCTCATAAGCTATGCAGATTGAATTGATTTGGTTTATTTACTTTCATTTAGAGAGGGCCCCTCCCCCCTGAGGGCACCCAACCCGGGAGGAACTAGAGACAACAATAATTATTCTAATGGATACATTTCTGTTATTTTAACTCGGGAAACTTGCTCTGATGCTAGATCCCCATCCACACAATGTATTTGGGCTGGAGAGATGGAGGGAGGGTAAGGAGGAGGGCTGTGGAGGTAGGGGGTTGTTGGTGGCTGGGGACAACGAGATTGCAGCATTTGTGAAACATGTTTCTCTTCATGAAGCTCATGGGAGTGTGATGCTGGTTGCCGTGTGTGTGTGTGTGTGTGTGGTCATGTGGTGTGTGGTGTGTTGTGTGTGTGTGTGTGTGTGTTGTGTGTGTGTGTGTGTGTGTGTGTGTGTGTGTGTGTGTGTGTGTGTGTGTGTGTGTGTGTGTGTGTGTGTGTGTGTGTGTGTGTGTGTGTGTGACTGTGTGTGCGTTGTGTGACTGTGTGTGTGTGTGACTGTGTGTGTGACTGTGTTTATGGCGTCTTACAGAATGGATCGTTCTGTGGTGGTGGTGTAGGTTTACGAAGGGCAAGAAGGGTGGCTATCCAAGGGAAAGGAGGATGAAGGTAAAGACCGATAGAGAGAGAGGAAGAGAGGAAGAGAGATGAACTGAGCTGATCTGAGTCAGGCTGTGTTGTGCTCGGAGGGCCCGCCCCTGGGTTGCGGCTTGTCTCCTGCGGTGTCGAAAGGGGACTTTAGGGGACAGAGACAGGTACCATGTGTAACGGTAATTGGCCACGGGTGACTAGTTGTGTCACCTCAGACGAGGGTTTTGGAGCTGGAGTGGGGAAGAATTAAAGTGGAACACAGTGTGTGACACAGAAATAAAGGGGCCTCTTCGTCTAAAATACAAAAAGGACATTTCACGCTTGACCCTCTCTGCTTTTCCACCTGTGAACAACTTAATGTTGCATGAACATGTGTCGTGGTGCTACAACGCCACAATAAACAAAACATTTAAAAAAATATATGTGTTTCTGGTTTTTTAGTTGTTTTTTTTTTTACATAACTCTTCAAACCCAATTGTCAAGTACATTTTCTGGCACCGACCGGAGTGGTGGAATTGTCTTTAATTAGATGCAAATTGAAATATTGCAGAGTATTGGATATAACCTAATTTCGCTCATCACATATTGCGGGCACGGCTGCCAGAATCGGAGCTCAGTCAGTGTGTTTGTTGTGCTCGTTTTTTTTTTTTAGCACTTTCCTGCCTTCTCCCTTGGCCTTGGCCCCTCTCCAGTAGGAGACGTCTAAGGCCCCTCGTCTTTCTTCATCACTGACTCCTATTGGTTAATACACTGCTCCCRGCTGCTTTACTGGTGTTTGTTTTCAAAGTCGCATTTGGCTTTTAACACCGAGGCTCTTTAGATATGCTTAAGAATGGCACCAGCTCCAGGAATATTAAAGACTTATTTTTTGAAGACCGCCTTTTCATGTCAAAACWGAGCCGCCTCTGACATTCCGCGGGGAATCTTGAATGAACTATGCATTAAAAAGCAGCGTGGTTGCTATTAGGATATTGAATTGAAAATTACATGCCCACTCCCCCACCCTTCTCTGCTTGTCTCATATCTGGCACTGTACACGCCTCCCTCTGCCCAATGTTACCATGGAACCCAAGAGCCTTGGACCGCAGCTAAGCAGCTAAATCCTACCCTATCAACGAAGCCATCAGTGACTCTCGCGCTCATACATTTGGAGATACATAAAGCTTTCGGCCTCGTTTTGGGGCCGCTCAACTTTGTGCCACAGTGCCAAACCATTTGAGAAACAAAGGAGTTCGGAGTGGGGACACTTTTGCTCCCCCTCCTCCAAAATAGTTTTCCTTGAGTGTTGTTCAAGAAATTACTTTGATTGCCCTCATTGGGGACATTGTTGAACAATGTTTTCTTTTTGCAGATTTCTGTCCTAAATAGACTTAAGAGATGCGTTCTTTAATGCTGGTGTGTCTAATCCAAAATCAGTTTGTTTATCTTGCGGGCGAAGACATGAGCTGCTGCATTGATGATGAAAGCGTATGATCATTACCGGTTTAGATTTGCATACATTTCCCTATGAAGACCTATTTTCAGATGTGGCTATGCGAGGCTATGCTTGTTTGAGCCATGACACTTGGCCTGTGTGGCAGCGAGGCAGTTTGTAGCCGGTCTGTAGCCTGCAGGCAGGGTTAACAGGGGGAGACGGCACTAATCGACTCTGACTGGAACTCATGGCTGGTCACCAGGGCCTGTGGAGTTCCTGGAGAGAAGGAGCTCTGGACTGGGCACGCTGGCCACAGACAGGATATCCTAAAGACAAGCCTCAGGCTCCGGGCTGGATCCCCTCCGCTTGCGCTCCACTCCCGCTCCTCTTGCCTCCCGCACTGGTATACAGTACACACGAGCGCACACGCAGGCATGCACACATAAGAACATACACACAAACAGACAAGTGCACGCAAACAGATACACTCTACCTCCCACACACACACACACACACACACAAGCACTACCCGAACCCCTACATTTTACATTACATTTAAGTCATTTAGCAGACGCTCTTATCCTACGATTGACAGTCACCCCTCTCCCCCTATCCCGCTACCCCACCCCTCTAGGCCTCTCCACTCCCATTTCCCCCTCCGCAGTGATCGATGCAGACATCGAGTGTGCCGTGCTGTCAATCAAATGCTCCCGCAAGGTGCTCCCTGTCACCCACTCCACTCCAGTCTCTACCCTGCTGATGTTGATCTCAACCGATGATGCCCGCTCACCAACTGCGCCACGGCGGGCATGGTGGTTTTCTATATGTCACTTACCCTGTCTTAACAGTCACGCATGCAAACGTACACACACACATACACACACACACACATGCAGCCTGGTACACATGTTTTTATGTGTTTTGTTAGCAAAAGGTTTTTCACAAATATACAAGCACACAAAATCCAGCGACTGCATAATATTCCTGCATAATATCCCAGGCCATCTTGATTATAAATGAAATGTATCAAAGTAAAACACGTCTTTTTTTTTCTTTTTTAAAGGCTCATTTTCAAGATCTTATGGATGGCTGCAGAGAAACTACGATTTGCTCTGTTGCATTAACTAAAAATACATTGCTTTCAACTTTTTTTTACGGAGGGGCACTTCAATAATAGATGACTCGCAGTCAAGCAGAGCATGGGGAGGAGGAAATGTTTCTTATTGGACATTTTTACATTCAGCCCTGACGCTCTCCGAAGAGAGAGATGAATGTATCAAGTGCAGGGATTCAGTCAATAATTCAACTCCCAGAAAAAAGAAGAACTCGTGCATTTGGCAAACAGAGGTAGAGAGAAGTAAAGAAAAAAGAAAGGGAACAGTCGGAGCCGAGAAACGAGTGTCCGATTGCTCCCTCCCTTTAGCTGGGATAATGAGGTGTCAACAGTGTAAACAGGTATGACGGACAGAGATGGACTCCGACAGCTGGTGAGGGGCACGATGGGAAGTGCGGCCATGCTCTGAAAGTCAGTCGTATGACAGCTCTCCATCTCGCTACCCTCACCTCTTTCACCCCCCCCCTCCCTCAATCGTCCTGGGCCATCAAACCATGTCCCCCCGATAGTGGGACATGGACCCTGGGTCGGTCACTCAGGCCTCTTAGGCTCCTCTGTCAGAGAGCGTGGCAGGGCTGTCAGATAGCAGGCAGCTCTCCATCTATACCTGCCCTCCCTTCTCTCTCTCTCTCTCTCTCTCTCTCTCTCTCTCTCTCTCTCTCTCTCTCCCTGAGCCCCCATGACACTGACAACTACACCTGTTCGCTCTGATAGCGATGGCCACTTCAGGCCTGTCACACGCACCGTCCGTCCCCCCCTGCCCCCCTGGATAGGTGGGCCACTCTTGGCTACCCACGACCGCGGGCGTCCACTGATGCTCTGTCGACTCTCCCTGAGCTCTCGTTCTCGCTGCCCCGTCAATCCGTCTCGACTGGCGGGACCTGTCTGCCACTCAGGAGCCTGGCTGTGTGCCCTCCTCCCGGGGCGGCCAACCAACCAACCAACCATCTCCCTACCTCCCTTCCCCCGCCCGCCCCTCCCTCCCTCCATCTCCCCTTTCTCTTTGCCCAGGACCTGTCAGTAGTCTGTCTCCAGGTCACCTTCAGTCAGCACAACCTTCCTCCTCCTCGTCTCCACCTAGCTCTCCTCTGCACATGAGCGCACACCGTCGACCCACTCAGCCGCCACATGGGGACCAGCATGCACTGCACCGCTCAGGACCCCAGCTTGCTGCAGCTCCATAGCAGACCATAGAGCTTAGCAGAGTGTTGATGCCCCTCTGTCCTCGCCACTCCTGGGCACTATTGCAGGTCTGGCAGTGTTAGTGAGGTTCTAGCTGATTGAGGCATGGTTGTTCCTCAGGGAGGGAGTGGGGTTCAAGGCCCCCCCCCCCAGAGCGACCGTCTTGTTTATGTTTAGTACAGGGACAGGGAAATAGGATCCCGTGGACAGACACAGTAAACCTGTGGTGCCCAGCTAATGCGAAACACAAACTCACCGCTTGTGACGTGAAGACTTCAAACAGAGTTGTGCCTYGTTTTCACTGGTTTCCTAGGTCAAGTAGTATGAATGCATCCCGGGCCAGCTTACTGAAGCTACTTGGGGATGACTGGTGTCAACACATCCTCTTACATCTGGTCTGGCTTTACTCTTGCCCATTGCAGTTAACAGCAGGAATAAGCACAGGTCACAGAACACTTATTCAAGGTCATCTTTGCTCATGTTAAAGACCTCATTATGAAACTCCCCAGTTCATATATGAAATAATCCCAACTCCCCAAAAATACGTTTTTTTTCTTCAACTTCAACCAAAACGAAGCCTTTTTTGTTTCAGGGAAGGCCACAGGAAAAAAATCGGACATAAAGGGAGGGGAAGAAACAATCCGATCTCTCTCTTATCGTCAAGTTTAACCTACACAGCACTTAACGTGCCACTTTTCCCGAGCGCCGCCTGGCCCGGCGACTTGGTTCACTTTGATATGGAGATGAGCGGGGTGTTTTTTTTGTAATTCTTTGACAGCGTGAGTGTTACTTTACATAACACAGAACGGCAGAGGCCCGCGAGAGACGGCGTGCCAGCGCTGCCAGGAGACGGCTGATAGATCTCCCCGTCTGATCCTCGCTTAGCCACTGAGGAGGAGAGTGGATGGAGCCGCAACCAGCCCAGGAATACATTACCCACTGCTAGGTCTCGTTCAAAAGAACCAGAGTGAGAGAGAAATGTGGGAGGGGGGGGGGGGGGGGGGAAGAAAAGGAAAAGAGCGGGGGGGGCGGGGAGGGGGGGGAGGGGGGGGGGGGGGGGGGGGGGGCGGGGCGCGCGGCGGGGGGGTCGCCCTCGGCCGCGCCCCCGCGCGGGGGGAGGGAGAGGGGGGGGGGGGGGAGGGGGGGGCCCACAACCACGAAGGAAACACAAACCCAAGGGGGGAGGGAAAAAGAAAGGGGGGGGGGGGGGGGGGGGGGGGGGGGGGGGGGGGGGGGGGAGTAAGCAAGAAGGAAAGTGTGAGTTAGGGGGAAAGAGAGAGATGATGAGCGTGTGGGGAAGTGAGTAGGAGAGAGAGAGCAAGCAAGGAGGAAAGTGTGCGGTAGGGGAAAGAGAGTGAGAGTGAAGGAGGGAAGGACAAGATTTTCACATACCAACCGTTAACCCACCTCCAGAGAACGAGTCTGACGCAAGCACTGTCGACACGCTACGCCTTACCTCACAGGCGAGCCAGTGTTTTTATTCACGTTATGGTTACTCTCGCTGCTAATAATCTGATATTAAAATGTGCATACCCCATTCAAATGTAGCCTCTGAACAAGCATTGGGATACTGGCGTCTTGACATCATTCTGTAACCCTCTCACGTAACAAGGTTAGATTGCCTTTGGGTCTCTTATGTAGAGTTAAGACTCTAAACCCCCAAGGTGCTTGTATTGATTGAATACATAGAGTTTGCTCTCATGTGAAAACTTGATAGAGAGGCGTGTCGGAGACTTCTGAGGACATGCCGGCATGAGGTTCTGCGTCGTGGGGAATCTTCATGTAGAATCATAGTGTAAATAGCAGAGCAGCTAAATGAAACCTAGAAGTCCCACACAAAGTGATCATGCACAAAGTGATCATGCACAAAGTGATAATGGACAAAGCGATAATGGACAAAGTGATCATGCACAAAGTGCTCATGCACAGAGCGATAATGGACAAAGTGATCATGCACAAAGTGATCACGCACAGCGTGATAATGGACAAAGCGATAATGCACAAAGTGATAACGGACAGAGTGATGATGCACATAGGGATAATGCACAGAGTGATAATGGACAAAGTGATACTGGACAGAGTGATAATGCGCAAAGTGATAATGGACAATGGCTTTGAATACTCCCACTTCCACCCACAATATAATGACAAACAGGATGAGTTTGGTTGTCGTGACAGTCTTGGATTGCAAATCTGTCGTAGAAATCCTTGGCAGCCTTCCAGAAGAACGAAAGGAGAGAGAAATTGAGAGAGAGAAAGAGAGAAGGGGGAGTAGCACAGGCGTGTGTCCCGTGACTGAAATGAGAGGTGAAGGGAATCTCAGTCATCTCCCCTCAGCCCATGTCTCCTGCCAGTGCTGCTCTGACGGATCCAACCAATAGGTGTGAAAGACAGGAATACTGATACAAAACTTAACTGCTTAACTCTTCATACAATCAATTTCAATTAAACCTCAATGAAATAGGAAATAATCCCTTCTTATTAGACAAACAGCAACTTGCCAAACCCCAAAACCAACTAAGTGAACACTTAATTAGCATTTTAGATATTGACAATTTGAGTCTTTCTCTCTGATGTACTTGTTACCGGGTAGAACGAGCAAACGTTCTTCCCCTTCACCCGTGAAGCGTGATGGGAACATGGCCATGAAAAATAAAACGATGGCTAAATTCCCTGTCAGGTTGCGGTAATGTGATTTGAAGAGGATGTTGTAATTCTGAGTCAGTCGAGAAGGGACTGGATATGTCCCAATCGGCCATGCCAGCGCCGTCCTGGGAGTTAATTGAAGTGATAAACTGCCCACCATCTGCCACTGGAGAGCTTTTTCCCTCAGCAAAGCTCTCTGTACGCTGGGCGCATTGATCCCTGCTAATTCCACGGGAGATATTATTAGAGCCCTCTGGGCTTCCTGGACAGCACTAACAGCTAACGGAGGGAAAGGYAGCTGTYGTGCGGCTTCATCCTCATCACACTRTCTTCCTCCTTCCCCCGCGGACTCTGGAACAAGGCTCTCCGGTGTCCGTCAGCCCTCAATGTCTTTGGGCCCGGCAACAAATGAGCTTCGACATCTCGCCTTCCCAGGCAGCTCCGAGCGGTTTGACCCAAACCAACCCGTCTGTTCCTGGCTGTACATTACATTGTTCATCTTCTCTCTCGGGTGTTACTATATTTGTGTTGCTATAGGCTATAAAGCTCACGTCAGAAGGACAGTGAAGCTATCAATTCCCTTCAAAATGCATTTCCCTTCAAAATGCAATTCTTCCTGCTGCATTTCTGRAGGGTTGAAAGTTTGTGTCAGTGGTATTGTAGCAACCACAAGTTGGATCGAGGTGTCATAAAAAGGTAATGTCATAAAAAAAATACAAATAATGAATGTGGATATATACTATGCCACTTCAGCATGATTTGGTGGCACAGTCGATGCCACTCAGGGCTACGGGCCAGAAGGTTGACGGTTCGCCGACCGCCACGGACGAGCTCACTTGTTACAGTACATTACACTACGATCAGAGAGCTACCTGCAGATGATCAGCTAKGGGGGAATCATATTGATGCTATAMAATTATATCAAATATATGCAATGAATTTTCCGCCAACAGGTTTCTGTGCCAWTGCYCCACATAAACAAAGCACACCGACTTTGGGCGCTTCAACATCATGGCTTTCGTTTTCAACACCACAATCAAATAGGCTATGCCAATCTCAACAAACAGAAAATACATCCCTCCCTACCTTTTACCCAGTTTCGAAGGCTTTTCTTGACAATCTCCGAATGTCATTAAACTTTTGGGTGTTTTGCAACAGATGCCGGGCACATGTACCCGGAGCCAGAGAAATCATCCAGAAAAGCGTCTTGTTTTGTGGCTCTCAGTTAAATCATCGTCATTTACGCCAGCGATAAACATACCAAAAGCCTGGGACGCATTACAGAACCGGGAGGAATTCAGATTCGGGAGGAGCCTTTGCTGCATCCTGAGCTGGAGCTGTTTATTTGTCCGGAGTGCCACGGTTCCCCTTCGCCCCCTCCGTCTCCCCCCTGTTTGATTACGCCRCTAAAGGGGCCATTTCTCATTTTGTGTCTCTTGCTCCGAGGTTTTGGCCAGTCGCCCTGCCTCATGTTTCTACTGGAGTGAAAAGACGCCTCCATTTTGGTGCCAGGAGTCTTTGGTGCCAGGCCTGCCCACTTTAGCATGGCTTTGTCTGTCCCTTAACTGTGAAGACCGGTCTACCAACACTGCTTAGGAACACAAAAAGCATAAACTCCTCTTGGCACCATTTGGTACCTGGTACCAGATTGTTACAGATTGTGTTGGACTTGGATCCTTTGGAGTAAGTTCCAGAAGGGACATTGGAAAAATTGGCTCTGTTTTACAGCAGCTATTGTTGCTATCTACTGTACATTGCTATGCAAATGAACAGATTCAGTACTTTTACTGTATTCAGTCTGTTGTAATTAATTACCATTTCAGGAGTGCCATAGTTTCTCCCTAGGACACTGTTTGTGGGGACAATGACGAGTTCAACATGACATGGGGTGAAGAGTACTGTCTGTAACCACACTGTTCAGCTTTGATGTCTCAGGTCTCTAATGTTCAGTGTAGCCTGGTAACTGTCTACTCTGCTTTGACACAGCTGATTCTACATGAAAGGCTGTACCTGGCACTATCTAGAGAAAAGGGTACAGTCCTCTCTTTGTCCATTGTCCAATGGGGATTCTGGGCACCCCTAACATCAGGTCAGATTCATCTGCGAGGTCCATCACGATGGTGAGACAATTAGGGACATGTCGTAACTTTGGAGCTGGGGGTCCGGGGCCCCTCGGGCCTCTGGAGGGACCTAGAGCCAGGAGCGGGTTGAGACACCCTAGGCTTATTGATGGCTCAGTGGGGAGTCTGGAGATGTGATCACTTTTCGAGTTGAGTCAGGTAATTGTGGCTCCAGCTGCTCCAAGGGGGTGACGTGGTCATTAGCCTTGGGYGAGATGGGGACTGGGGATGGGGGGCCAGGCTCTAAGAGGGTCCGGGAAAGCCTCTTCATTCAGACCAACCTTTCAGCCTCATCAGAGCTGCTGGCTCATTAGAGCAGCCACTGAGACCAATCAATAGAGCCATTAACCAAGTGCAGCAAACAAATGGATTTAACTGGCCGTGATTGGTCAGCACTGCTTCGCTTATAGAAACTCGAAGCTCACCCTCTCTCTCTGTCGCTTTCTCTCCATCTCGATTTTCTCACTCCCCCCTCTTTCACGTTCTCTATCTTCCACCGTTGCGCTCTCTCTTCCATCGTATAAAGGAAGAGAAAGGTATTGCAAATGTTCAACCTTTTAAGCCTGTCTATACCCAGCCCATTGGTGTAATAGAAATGGGAGAAAATGGGCCTCCCTTTGTGCCWGAGGGACTTGTGTAGCTCCTCAGTCATACTGACAATAAGCCCACCTGGCACTCCCAGCTTCCTTTAACCTGCCTTGTCAGAGAAGCCACAGAGCACTCACCTGCAGGCCTTTGATTCGCTACCGGTCTCCCTTTTCTTTTATGTTAATTAGCTTTTTCCACATTAAGCACTGTTACACGCTATATACAATTATTGTGGATAGTTCGTTTAAAACGTTTACATGTTTTGCAAGAAGAACGATTTCCCTTATAATCCTGTTTACAGGGACATATCTGAAATCGGGCTACCTGATAGGACTATGAAAAAGCAGGAAATGAGCACATTGACCATGTTATTTTTGTGAAGCCTATTTGATTGAGTTCGGACATATAAAGTTGTAAGATGCGTCCGTTCAGTTTTTCCCGAACTCACTTCTTCACTCGCGCACAAGAGGGAAGGCTTGCTCGGGCTTGGTGCTGGGCAGGTGCGCAGATCAAATAACACCGGCTGGAATACCGACTGGAAACACCGTCTGACACAAGACTGGAACACCGACTGACACCGTGGAAACCGACTGGAACACCGTCTGAACACCGACTGGAACACCGACTGGAACACCGACCTGGAACACCGACTGGAACACCGATCTGAACTGAACACCGACTGGAAACGAGACTGGAAACCGGATGGAACACCGACGGCAAATCACCGACTGGAACACAGACTGGAACACCGACTGGAACACCGACTGGAACACCGACTGGAACACAGACTGGAACACAGACTGGAACACCGACTAAGCTGTTAACATGCCCTAATAATTCGAAAGGTGTTTTAATTGGCGTACGCATACTTCGATTTTGACCTTACACCGATTAAAGTAAGCAGAGCAAGGTGTTTACAGGACTATTTCCATACTCGGCCTACTGCCATAATCAGTTGAATATCGAATTATGTAAACGTGCTCATTAACATGAGCGAGGGGGGGGGGGTGCTGACAAAGGGGGAAAAAGCCACATTTTTCTAAAAAACGCAGTGCTTGCAAACCTTACTAACACACTTCAAAAGGAAGTATAAAAAATTCATCAGCGAGCAACAGTTTGGGTAAATTAAATAATTAAGTTGTCGTGCTATTCCCCAAGATTCTGTTAAGAGCCATATAGCTGAGTGAGAACCAAAAATCACTGGCTTTCATCCCCTCCCCTCCTCCTCGTACACATTGTCTTTTCTCGCGTGAGCATGTTTGCATTTTGTGCTTCCTTTGCCAGTGATCTGATCAGTGGGTTTGATATCATATGATTGATGGGGGGGGGGGGGCTATTTGATGCTGATCCCTAGGGCTGAGTTCCCATAGCACCGCACTTCTCTCTGCACACTTCCCTCAGATAGATCAGTGATCAACTGGGGCCAGGAGGGAAGCCAGGATGCATTTTCCAAACAGTTGAACAGGGCTTACATCTGTCTTGAAAGGGGAGGAGCTTGCGATACTAGAGAGAGAGAGAGCGCTGGTCCACCAAGACTCCAACTGGACTTTTGAGTGACAGCTCTCTCCCAAACACTGAAGTCAATAGAGGCAGTGAAGAGGAGACCCCGCAGCACAAGGGGGCCATTGAGCCCACCAGTGATTGATGTTAATTGATGGAGTGGAAGCCGGGGCGGAGGAGCGTGGTGGAGATGTGTTTGGGGCCTGAACCCGCCACACCCCTTTACCCAACGTGGTGCAACATGTACACAATAGACCTATTGGGTGCAATGCCTGGACCCTGGAATTGTTGCCTGACTTTTAACAAAGGAGGCAGGGGCCGAGATYGTGGTAGGGTGATATAAATGGGTGTTTGACAGAATGCAGAGTGTAGCAGTCCAAGTCGTTACAGCCAAGCCCTAGAATTCCCCCTCCTCTCCCATAGTTTTTTTTTGGGGGGGGGGGTTGTCGAATTCCCAGCAAGGGCCTACAAGCGACACTACACATTCCTGTTCTTTCATGGAACCGATTGAAAGAGAAACTTCACTTTTCCAAACACATGCCCCAAAGGAGAAATCTCTACCAGATATCTGAGCCAGAAGTATATGTGTTTTAGTATTCGAGCTGCGATTCATAGTGGAAGGAGGAGCTGCCATTTGGAAGCAAGTAAGGACAAATTTCCGTATATGATATATTTGCACGTTGCACCCATCAGACTATGACAATTGTATTACCATGGAACGAATATCATCATTGGTCCTGTGGCGGTTGCTGCTACCAGTCCCACCATCACCTCTGTACTACCACTACTAAAACAATGTACCATATTCAACAATAGCAGGATAATGAGGAGCACAATTGATATTTACATATTCATTCCTCATATCAAGACATTTTCGTTCACCACGTGCTTGATCATTATGTGCATCATTTTCTGCTCTCTTTCTCCCTTGAAGATTCAACATCCAACCTGTTGGTATTTCCCGCTCTCTCTTGCCGTCATCATTTCAAAGACATTTTCCACTGGGGCTTGTAGTGCAGACCTAGCTGCCGTTTCGTTCCAGTCAAGTATACGCATTACAAGGTTGAGTCTAGGTTGATACCGTCCTCTGTAGTGTCAACTAGGGAAACTGATGGAAGCATGGAAGCCGGTCTATAAGGGGAAAGAGGAAAATGAAGGCGAGAAAAAAAAAACGAGAGGCTGCCGTAGCCTCTGAAATATTTAACCCAAACTAATTGGAGAGCACGTCCCATTTCAGGATTCCTCCACCTCAGGGAAAAAACCCCAGACCAGATCAAAGGCTCCTGCGCTTTTCCCTCAGGAGACTGATATAAAGAGGGAGAAGGAGAGAGGGAGGAAGGGAAGGGGTAGAGAGAGGGAGGAGGAGAGAGAGAGATGAAGGTTGGAGGAAATGCCGGGCCAATAACTTGCAAAAACTTTTGACGAGGATGACGTTAGAAACGCAAAGAAGATAACGAGAGCTGTATGCGGTAGGGAGGAAGGTTGGGAAGAGAGAGGAGAGGAGGAAGCGGGGACTGGAGAGTTGAGGAAAGGGAGGGGGGGGAGAAAGGGATGAAAGGAGAGAGGAGAGAAAGAGACGAGGAGAGGAGAGCGAGAGGCGGGACGAGGAGAGAGGGAGGGTGCTGAAGTATGTACACCAATGAGGGTAGTAGACGTTAAGCGTTAGATGACATGAGAGGACAAGAGGAACAGAGTTGCAAGACGTGAGAGTAGGGAGAGACAACAGTAGAGGAAATGGGGGGTGGGGGGTGGAATAAAGAATGGGGTGGTGATTGATGACAGAGGTGGCGGAAGACGTGTCATGGCTGTGTGGAGTATGTGTGTTGTGTTTTGAAGGTAGAAGAGAGAGAGAGAGAGAGACGAGAGAGAGAGGAGGAGGGAACAGAGATGAAAGGAGAGGATGTAACCTATATGGGATGCAGCATGCGATTTGGGAAGCGTAGAGAGGAATGGCATTATGAGCGAGCACATGTGGCCAGGGGTGTGTGTCTGTTGTGTGTGTGGTGTATCCCTCGTCTCCTGTCACGTAGTTCACACTCCCTACTCTGTATGGGACGTTACACAGCTGGCTGTCCTTTTACACACACAGCCCAGTCCAGGGGTCAGATTTGGCCACAGTCAAGAGCACTGTACCTGGAACCTCCAACTCTATCTGACTAAAAAGAATGGGGAAGAAGTATATTTGAGGGTGAGATTAGGTGTATAAAGTGGTAGCCCTCTCTCGGAGACCAGCTGTCCCTGTGCGCTGGCAGATTGCATCCTTGTTCTCGAAGCCTCGTATATTCTCTCCACCGCAATCTTTAGCACCGACTACATGTAATAATGTGGAAATGAGATAGACCGCATGCCCTGTTGATGGATAGCCCACCCCCACTCCCTTGCCCGTATTCCTTCTCCGCCTCATATTCATACGTCCTACCTATCACTTCCCTCCGGCCAGGTTCGTATAGTTTTTCTTTCTATCGTACTCTCCAAACAATCCCCATACTTCTCTGGTTTGCTTTCTGCTATTACAACCATCTTCTCCTTCTCTCTCTACCTATAAATTATCAGCAATCATATATTTCTCTCTCATTATTTAATCTCATCTGTACGGCTTAGCCTAAAAGATAAGAGATAGACATCTCAGCACTATTTTACTATTAATCTTATTGTGTCGACCTGGGTACCCTCTCAATCTTACTGCTCATCCATCCCATCTCACAAGTCATCATTTAAAATCAAATACAATACTCATCTCTTCTAATCTCCCTCCTGTGGCCACTCTTTTGATTTTCACATCGCCAAGAATAGAAGCATGACTGGAGGTCTACCTTTTGGCCCTAGACTCAGGCACACACAACCACACGCAATCATCACTACACTCACAATCACACACAGCCAAGCAAGTCGCATATTGTGATGACAAATCTAGATTAACATCACCCACATCTACACACAACGAACACACCCATCATACACACACACACCTTGCACAACAACACACCCTACGGCTATAATGGTCCGACACCCGTTAATATAAGCATAACAACCACACTAAGTTGGCGATATATTAGGCACACAAAGCAAGACAAGGAGCGCGACTTAACACACAGCGCAACATCACATCATCCAATTAAAAGCAGAAGGCAACGAACACCTACCATACAGAACCATGCCTCTTCCATCCCTTCTCTTCTGCTCGTCTCTTACTACATGTTCCTGCATACATAAATTTTCTTAAGAGGGCCAATGGGCTCATTTGAATTTCTATTGTTCATCTCCATAACTCTTTCGTGAAAACATCAATCATTTCTTCTCGCGAATATTTGACATTTTGGTTAACACTCCCACTAGTCTATGACCCATGTTTTTTCACACCAAACGTTGGTCAGTTGTATATTTGCTACTTTATAACAGTATGTTAGTGACTCTCCTGGCATTTTTGTTTGTGGAGTTTACATAGAATGCTGATTATAGACCGTTTGTGTTGTTAACACATGCAATATCATAATAATGATTCATGGTGTAGCTATTGTTTACCACTGTTCGCACCACGAATTAATAAACGATTATTTATGGATCATTCTTCCATCATATACTAATATTGTTTAGATAAATTTCTTAGATTAATAACTTAGATTTACACCTTTGCCAAACAAAGAACGCATTTCCCTTATATTTGATTTACTGTTGTACATTAGGGTCGACATCATCTGAAAATCAGGCGCTATCCACTGAATGTTTATTTCGTGCCGATTTGTTCCTTTTATTTGATTCTTTCACAATAATGATTCTCCTCAATTTTTAATTACAAAGTAATTTACATTCATCGATCAAAATTATGCTTTGACTTAGCAATCCTCTATGACTTACCAATAAAGATGGGTTTAAGTACACAAGGTGAGGTATTCAGACCACTTATAGATTCCCCCGCCCCACCCCTTCTACGAGCTACACACACAAACCAGTACTTATCAAGACCCTTATCCCAGCCACCTCAAAATGAACTCTACTATTAAACCAGTCTTAATCATCTGCTCTCGACTTTTTATTCCTGCAACATATTCTTTCATGCTTCTCTCATCAGCACTGCTCGCAATAAGAGGTGTATTCGGCTCGTTTAAAGGCCAACACGTCAAAGGAGCAGGTGTGTGAAATGGTGTGTGTGTGTGGCCCTTGGGGTGTCTATTGTGTGTGTGTGTGATGTGTAGTGATGTAGTGCGCGTCGAGTAGAGTTGATTCGTGTGTGATCATGTGGTGTGGCTGTGTATGTGTAGTGTCCGTATGCGTGACGTTTAGCGATGCGTGCGCTTTGTCGTGCTGTGAGAGTGCGTGTGCGTGCGTGTGCGTGCGTCTGGCGTGGTCTGTGACGCCCATGCATTCCAATTGTGTGTCTGCTAAAGCTGACTGTCAGGTGCAACCGCGGATGGATCTAAGCCGTCGCCCCGGGTAGTCCATGGGATGGTCGGGTGTGTGCGCTAGCGCAGGTCTAGGAACTTTGATTCCATCTGACAGATGGATGGACGGGAATACAAAAGGTGGAGAGGAGACGTCGTCTAGAGAATCCCTGACTACAATCGGAGCGCGGATAGTTTGTGGCTTCTGTTCATATTTTTTGGGACTTATTTCTTGGGAAGGGGAAGGAATAAATATCATAGGTTAGGCGGCTCTGCCCTTCCCTACTAGACGAAATATGCACTGAATTTTCCAGAATCTATTTGATGGTTAGGGTCAGCCGGACGAGCGGGAGAGAGTAAAAAAAAGCACCCTTGTTTTTAGAAAATTGACATAGAGGCTATCTGTGTTGAGCTGGGAGTGTTTGCTGCGTCCTCTACACGGTTGCAGTTGTGTGATAGAGAGGGCATTAAACGAGAGCGTGTGTCGATGGTTGGGGTGATTGGCATGCGTCGCTACTATCGGTTGTAGTAGTGAAGTAAAGAGAAGGGATAGAAGTAGCGAGTGTTAATGTGGTGGTGATGAGACCGCAGGCCGGAGCGTTGCCCAAGTTAGCCCAGGAAAGCTCTCTGGATCCATGGGCGCACTCTGCCTACTACTCTCACAGTTCTTGCTAGGCGCTGCCTGGTTAAACACCCGACACCAGAGGAGTCCGTCGTCTTTATTTCAACCGGGCACATCTTCGGACGGCGTCCCATATTAGTTAGCTCACTTGTTACATTCGCTCACCATACCAGTGAGGGAGCAAGCACGTGGAGGAGAATAAGACGCAGGGCTATAATTACCATTTAAGCTCCGCCTGTGTGTATTATCATAGCCTAGTACACGCTAATCATGTACGTTTAACTACTCGTAGCCTACGTTATAACTTGTAGCCTAGCCTGTAATATGTAGTCTCATCCGTTTGTTATCATAGTAGTGTAAAATACATAGATTAATCTAACGTGATTCAATATGAGGGTACTATTCCACTGATACGTCTCTAGCCTCGGCACAATTGTAGGCTCTTAGTGTAATTCTGGTAGTCCTGATACCGCTCTTAATTATCGTAGTCTGTATGAGTTTCGTTAGCTTCTAGTGTATTATAAACATTAGTTTGTTTAATATGTAGGCCCACTGTTATATACACACTATGTATCCATACAGTTTTAATCACTGTTAGCCTAAGGCTGTGTACAAAATAATTGTATGTCACACTAGTTTCGTACTATTGTTCTATGTTGTATATATCTAGTAAGCCTAGTGTATATATGCTAGTCTAGTGTAATATTATAGTTGATGTGTTAGACTATGTCAGTTCTTTCCCAGTCGCTAATCTGTGTTTTACCCATATGTACCGTATGTTTAATAATATGTAGCACTACCGTCTCAATATTGATACCTCCTAGGTCGGTATTCATATGTAGTTGTACGTGTAATCATAGTAAGATTGTACCAATAATTTGTAGCCTCAGTTGTTATATGTAGATCTAGTGGTACATATCGCTAGCCCTGTGGTAATATTAGTAAGTAATATGTAGCCTAGTTGTAGAGTAATGATTAGCCTAGTGTAATCAATGTTAAGTCTAGTGTAATATGTATTTTGATCTAGTATAGTAAAATGTAGCCTAAGTGTAATATGTAGTCTTAATATGTAATGTTGTAATCATGTAAGTATTCAGGTTTGTAATATGTAGCCTAGTGTAATATGTTAGCCTAGTGTAATATGTAGTCAGTGTAATAATGTCAGCGTCTAGTAGAAATATGTTTAATAATGGTAGGTTTTAGTTATGTATTTGGTTTTCCGTTATTTAAATAGTGTTAAAAATCCCTAGTGTAATATGTAGCCTAGTGTAATATATAGCCTAGTGTAATATGTACTCTAGTGTAAATGTAGCCTAGTGTAATATGTAGTGATATGTTAGAGTGTAATATGTAGCCTAGTTTAATTGTAGTTAATATGTAGTGTAATATGTACGTCTAGTGTAATATGTATAGTTGTAATATATGTAGCCTAGTGTAATATGTAGCCTAGTTTAATATGTAGTGTAATATGTAGCGCTAGTGGTAAATTGTAGTGTAATATTGTAGTCTAGTGTAATATGTAGTCTAGTGTAATATGTAGCCTAGTGTAATATGTAGTCTAGTGTAATATGTAGTCTAGTGTGAATATGTTTAGCTAGTGTATAATATTGTAGTTTAATATGTAGGTGTAATACCTTGTATACATTAATATGTAGTGTATTGTAGTTGTTAATTATGTATAGCCTAGTGTAATATGGAGTTGTAATATGTAGCCTAGTTAATATGTAGTCTAGTGTAATATGTAGTCTAGTGTAATATGTAGTTTAATATGTATAGTATGTAATATGTACTCTAGTGTAATATGTAGTGTAATATGTAGCCTGTTAATATGTAGTGAAATATGCTCGTTAGTGTAATACGTAGTGTAATATGTAGCCTAGTGTAATATGGAGTGTAATATGGAGTGTAATTTGTACTCTAGTGTAATATGTAGTTGTTAAGGAATGTAGTCTTAGTGTAATATTTTAGTCTAGTGTATATATTTAGTCTAGTGTAATATGTAGTGTATTATATGTAGTCTAGTGTATTAACATAGTGTAATATGTAGTGTAATATTTGTAAGTGCCTGGTGTAATATGTAGCCTAGTGTAATTATGTAGCCTAGTGTAATATGTAGTGTAATATGTAGCCTAGTGTAATATGTAGCCTAGTGTAATATGTAGCCTAGTGTAATATGTAGCCTAGTTAAATATATATTCTAGTGTAATATGTAGTGTAATATGTAGTCTAGTGGTAATTTGTAGCCTAGTGGTAATAATGTAGCCTAGCTGTAATATGTACTCTAGTTAAGTGCCTAGTGTAATATGTCCGTAATTGTAGCCTTTAGTTTTAATATGTAGGTGTAATATGTAGTCTACGTGTAATACGTATGTAAATATGTAGCCCTGTGTAATATGCTTAGTACCTAGTAGTTAATTATGTCGGAAGTGTAATTTGTAGGGTAGTCGATAAAATGTATTACGATGCTAATATGATAAGTTGATACATTTGTACGGGTAGAGTAACTATATGTTGAGGATCTAGTGAGTAAAATGTAGTTCGTCAGTGTAATATGTAGTGTAATTTGTAGGGTAGTGTAATTTGTAGGGTAGTGTAATATGTAGTATAGTGTAATATATAGTATCCAGTCAAACCCTGATAAATGTAATGGCTTGGGATTTGTTTTGAGTATATGCACTGGAGCTACCCAAAACACTGAGAGAGAATGTGTTTCAGTTTGGACCAGTGAAGTGCAGCGTACTGAACAGTGTGTGCACTTATACGATGTGCACACTGTCTTTTTTGTCGTAATTCTTTTCAGATGTGCAGCAGAAGGAATAGACTGTACTGTACATGTCTTCCTCATTTGCACAATTTGTTCTCTTCCTTCGTCTTCCCCCCCTATGCACTGTTATTTGTGTCTGCTCTAAAACGGTCCATCTCCGGGGGCAGATTGAGAGATATGTTCTTGGAAGGGTGCTGTGGCCAGAAGGCATTCAGGCCGGTGTGAAGACAGCGCTCCACGCCATGGCCAATTAACCTGCCAGTTGGCCTAATGGGCTACTGGGAGTCCGGGGCTAGAAGGCGGATTTCTAGGAATCTTCCTTGAAGTGTTATCTCTGTAGAGTGGAGTGTGAATGATATAGATTTAATCCTATTCTAGAATTAACCCCGAATGCAGTTATGGCGATRGGACTTGCAAGATGGTACTTACCCTTACAATGTTGTATTATATTTTAAACCATCTGGTCCTCTCAGACATCCCCAAGGCTTTAGGGGTTGATTTGGGACTTGGCCAATCCGAACGATTCCCCCACCTAAGGTATATATGGGCAGTGTTGTGTTCGAGACCACCTAAAGTGAGACCGAGTCAAGACCAAGACCGGGAGGGGGACAAGGGMTCCGAGACCGAGTCAAAACCGAGAACAGAAGAAATGCGAGTCCAATTCAAGACCAGGATTGTACATTTTGGTCAAATCGCCATCATAGTAAGAGTTCAAAATGTTTRGARTGGGAAATGCTTAGCCTAATGATTGTGTTTTTTTAATATTCTTATGATTGGGACCTACTGGCTTAGAGTTAYAGTGAATGGGCTATTTATCCTTTAACATCATGCTGTGTGTGACTGCTCGGCCCTATCCAGTGGTGTAATGGCACCTGGAGAAGTTGGTTACAGCTATACCTATAGATTTTCACTCTCAAAATCACATTTATTTAAAAAAAATTGAGACCAAAAAAAATCTAATTAAGTCCACAACAATGCTTTAACTAACATCACGGAGACCATTTTCTGAGGTCTGGAAAATCTAACAAATATTATTTTGGGAATGTTGTAGTGTCCCTTTAATTCAAATGAGCAAAACAAATGCCATCCCCATTGATTCAATCAGCGTGCTATCAGATATTTAAAGACTGTTATCATTCTGTCAGGTAGGACTTTTCATTTAATTGTGACGTTTTTTGTTGTTGTGAAAAGCCAACAGTGCGTGATGACTGAATTGCACATTGCAAATAGCTTACTAAACAAGACTTCGGACCAAACTTTATCAATACCTGGTTTGCATACATACACCATTGTTGCATTAGTTAACCTTTACTGGTAGTTATCATATGTTGAAATGTTTTTTCCGACCTACCCTACCGGCTACCGATGTCGTTTCGCGAGCTGCTCCATGCAACAACCAGTGGAGACCTGTGCGCTCTTTCTGCCGCAGAGGATATTCTGCTTGAAACTAGGCTGTGTGTGTGGGCGCGCATGTGAATATATTTTCCACGTGCCTTGCGAAAGTGAAGGCTAACTTTGTGCATGATTTCTCTATTGTACTACATACTTGATAAGTCCTATAACTCCCGCTACGCTACTTTGATGTGGATCAGTGGGGATTTAGATGTGAGTAGAAGCAAAGCCCACTGAAAAAAAACGGGTTATACGGCCTGCGAATAGCGTCCACTACACCACTGGTCCTTTGTGTTTGACAAAAAGCGAACTCTCCTACATGAGTGCGCTGGTATTACGGTTGCTGTCCTTTCAGCATCACAAGCCTGTCAACACACTGAAGGCCTAGGTCCAATAGGTTCACCACTGGTACAACCTGTCACACACTGAAGACCTAGGTCCAATAGGTTCACCACTGTACTAACCTGTCACACACTGAAGGCCTAGGTCCTATAGGTTCACCACTGTACTAACCTGTCACACACTGAAGGCCTAGGTCCAATAGGTTCACCACTGTACTAACCTGTCACACACTGAAGGCCTAGGTCCAATAGGTTCACCACTGTACTAACCTGTCACACACTGAAGGCCTAAGTCCATAGGTTCACCACTGTACTAACCTGTCACACACTGAAGGCCTAGGTCCAATAGGTTTCACCACTGTACTAACCTATCACACACTGAAGCCTAGGTCCTATGATGTTCACCACTGTACTAACCTGTCACACACTGAAGGCCTAGGTCCTATTAGGTTCACCACTGTACTAACCTGTCACACACTGAAGGCCTAGGTCTATAGGTTCACCACTGTACTAACACTGTCACACACTGAAGACCTAGGTCCTATAGGTTCACCACTGTACTAACCTATCACACACTGAAGGCCTAGGTCCAATAGGTTCACCACTGTACTAACCTGTCACACACTGAAGGCCTAGGTCCATAGGTTCACCACTGTACTAACCTGTCACACCTGAAGGCCTAGGTCCAATAGGTTCACCACTGTACTAACCTGTCACAACACTGAAGGCCTAGGTCCAATAGGTCACCACTGTACTAACCTGTCACACACTGAAGGCCTAGTCCAATAGGTTCACCACTGTACTAACCTGTCACACCACTGAAGACCTAGGTCCAATAGGTTCACCACTGTACTAACCTGCACACACTGAAGGCCTAGGTCCAATAGGTTCACCACTGTACTAACCTGTCACAACACTGAAGGCCTAGGTCCAATAGGTTCACCACTGTACTAACCTGTCACACACTGAAGGCCTAGGTCCAATAGGTTCACCACGGTTACTAACCTGTCACACACGAAGGCCTAGGTCCAATAGGTTCACCACTGTACTAACCTGTCACACACTGAAGAACCTAGGTCCAATAGGTTCATCACTGTACTAACCTGTCACCACACTGAAGGCCTAGGTCCAATAGGTTCACCACTGTACAACTGTCACACACTGAAGGCCTAGTCCAATAGGTTCACCACTGTACTAACCTGTCACCACACTGAAGGCCTAGGTCCAATAGGTTCACCACTGTACTAACCTGTCACACACTGAAGGCCTAAGTCCAATAGGTTCACCATGTACTACCTGTCACACATTGAAGGCCTAAGTCAATAGGTTCACCACTGTACTAACCTGTCACACACTGAAGGCCTAAGTCCAATAGGTTCACCACTGTACTAACCTGTCACACATTGAAGGCCTAAGTCCAATAGGTTCACCACTGTACTAACCTGTCCACACTGAAGCCTAGGTCCTATAGGTTCACCACTGTACTAACTATCACACACTGAAGGCCTAGGTCCAATAGGTTCACCACTGTACTAACCTGTCACACACTGAAGGCCTAGGTCCAATAGGTTCACCACTGTACTAACCTGTTCACACACTGAAGACCTAGGTCCTATAGGTTCACCACTGTACAACCTATCACACACTGAAGGCCTAGGTCCAATAAGGTTCACCACTGTACTAACCTATCACACACTGAAGGCCTAAGTCCAATAGGTTCACCACTGTACTAACCTGTCACACACTGAAGACCTAGGTCAATAGGTTCACCACTGTACTAACCTGTCACAACACTGAAGGCCTAAGTCCAATAGGTTCACCACTGTACTAACCTGTCTATAATAAAATATAAGACTGATTACTATTTCCCCCGGTCTCCCCTTACTAATAGTGGGCGCACAACTTTCCAACAATTTCCCCCACTCTTCTCTACCAACGAATCAAGGAAATTCGGACAAAGTTTGAGGATATTTTATCAATGAAAGTAAAGGACAGTAATCTTACGAGTAAAGTTGGAAGGCCAGGTTTCAATAGGCGATAKGATATTTATGTTTCAAGAAAGGAGTATATATATTTTTACTCTGCTGGTCTCGAGACCTCGACCGAAATTGGTATCTCTTAGGTGTCCGAAAGGTGAACGCTCGGTGCATGTGGAAGTACAATGCTTCTGGGTAGAAGCTGTGATTCATTTGATCTTTCGCTAAATCGATTGATCCTCTGCAATGCTAGGGAGCCACACTAGACAGCATGTTACGGTACAGTACAGTCTGCAAAAAGCCTATGAAGTTCTGCCGAAGCAGTTAGAACTTTTCCCTAGTAACACGTTGGACAGTGATTTGCCAGAGAGTGTTACGAAAGACAGCGTGGCAGCGGCGGTGTTTTAACGAGCTGTGTGGCACAGGCAGCTCGGGTAGGGAGCCTGGGTAATGAGCGCTAGCCCTGGCACACGCGCCACCATGAGAGCGTCTGTCTCTTGTGGGTACCCATGCCTGCCTGTGTGTCATTGAGCTCCGCTGCCAAACCCTGCTGCCTTTGGAGCCTATCTGAGCAGCTTCGGATCTGAGTGCACTGCCACTTGCCGTCGTCTTTSCCTTCCTCTCCTTAGAAGATGTTTWGTTTTTTTGGGGGTAGGGTCAAAAGACGAGAAAGCGAAACATGCCCAAAATATAAATAAATAAATAAACAGAAGAGAAAAGGCGGCACCAAGTGGTAGCTGCCGTTCTAGGAAATGTAATTCAGAATTCTTCGCTTGTGCCCTGACACTTCCGCCGCGCGGTACATTTCCTCGGCCCGGGCTCCTCTTGCTCCTTCCAGCCATGCAGTTCCCACCTGCACCATGAGGCCTTGTTGCTCTGTGATAGATTGAGCTGTCCACAGCAGGCAAACTAGCCGAGCACCACACACAGAGAGCGAGCATGTTGCAGCAGCTGTCTGGATACAGCAAGAAGAGACACTTCATTAGATCCAATCAGCAGGGCCCAGGAAATGAGAGGAGGAGGAGAGGCAGAATGGATGGAGGACAATGTTTGCACCCACTACTATACGTCGCTCTGGATAAGATACTAAATACTATTTTTGAAGGGTAAAATGTAAGTAAGTCGACTGACGTGTATATGTGAACAGTGATTCTATTGGTTTGTGATTTACGACATCCCTCAGCCTCAAACACTCAATGTTTGGCTCAGTGTTTGTGGGAATAACACAAGGTAAACCTAATAGAAAACAAATGTTTGTAAGTACCCCTAAGGCTTTATGACGCTCAACAGAAACCATTTCCCTTTGTTTCTATATGCCCATGAATCTCTCATCTCTCTCTATTAAAAAAAACTAAAACATCTCTGACACCACTCCAAATGTGACATTTGGGAGACAACTGCGAGCAGCTTGCGCGTCTGAGCTCAGAATTCCAGTCCTCCGGCGATGAGAATGCTGACAGATGGAGGGCTTGGATGCTGTCAGGACAATTAGAGCCTACTTCATCTAGCTGCCGYTATTGACCGCGGCCAGTCATAACCTTTATGACCACTTGGTATTGAGAAGGAAGCGTAGTCATGAGTGCCGATGGCATTGGTGTGCTCGGGTGTCTGGCGATGGACATTGTGCACGCATGCACAAACGTGCACACACAAGTACACACACCATCCCTTTATGCTTTTGGGTGCTTTGGACCTGAGTGGTATTGGAGAGAGGAGCAAGCTGTAATTATCACAGAGACTGGATGGGGCTGCGGAGTCACCGTACGATCCTCCTCTCTTCTCCCCTTTGCCCGATCCCTGTACTTGGCTGTGGAARGGAGGTCAGAGYKAGAGAGCTGTTGCCGGTCCCCAAGCGGAGCATGAATGGCCTCATTGAGAGGCTTGTTATGGGCCAGCGTGAGTGGTTTTAGCCCTTGTCATTAATTTGTAGTTGAGGCGGCTGGGGGCAGGAGGCCGGTGGGGGTGGCGTGGGCTCCAGGGGTTTTCAGTGGCGGTTAATAAGAGCACAGCAGGAAAATGGAGTGCCCCAGCGTCCCTGACCCCAGACCTGCTGCTCCGCTATGCCCTTGTCCCCCTCCTTGATTAACACAGTGGCTAAATGATGCCCCCCCCCCCGGTTTACACACACACACCAGTGTTTCCCCTAGATTTTTTTCAGCAGCGGTGGCAGAATTTTTATTTGTAAAAATGTTGTGGCCACTGTTAAATGCATATAGAGAAAACACTGAACACAAAGACTTACACGCCCCCATCCCTCCAGCCCCTCAGTCTGGACGGGAATCGATCGGCCATTCCCAGCTGTCTGTGAGTGGCTCAGACTGTGAGGGGTTTTGGGGGTGGTGACCCGACATTGATCCACTCACCAGGACCCGTCATCTCCAGCTTCTCCAAGCTCCCCCCCCCCCTCCCAACCAGGGTTTAATCTCGATCACTGGTAGCTTGTAGCAAGTAGCAAGTACTCCACCCACCTCTTTATTCCAGGTTCCCTCCGCTTCTCACGCTCTCTCCCGTCTTATCTCTTTCTCTCGCTTTCTCTACGCCAGTTCTCTTCCATCCCATACCTGTACAGTAGCATTAGTCAATAAAGCAGTATAGGCATGTGTAAAACAATATCAATGAAGGGACTCTTAGGGGACTGTTAATCACCAAGCCAAGCAGCACAAATGATCAACCAATCCCTGACCATGCTCCTRATACATATAGACATGGGTTCATATAGACATGAACAGATGTTGATACAGTACATTACCAACGTGTGTCACTGTAATATGTTCCCTTTTTCCAACCCATGTCTTGGGTTTCATAGTGTTCATTGTTGCTTCCTTTGGGTACCCCTCCCAGACAAGTTCGCCAAGAGTTCACTAGGGGTCACAGTGGTAATCCGAGACAAAGAGACCAAGATGCCCGTTGAAGATAACATTTCAACGGGCATGTGGTTTAGAGCACTGAGTTTCTGCAGTGTGTGTGTGTGTGTGTGTGTGCTGTCTCTTATACACATCTAGATGTGTATAAGAGACAGTTACCACGTGTGCCTTAAGCCGTGCACGAGACGGGGAGAGTGTGCACGAAAGGACTGGACAGTAAACCATATTTTACTCTACCTGTATTGATGCACAGACTGGTTTGGATTTTTACTTTACCTTACATAACCGTATGTCAATGTTTGGTTTGTTGAATGTAATAACTGAGTGATGGCAATCGTCCGTTCTTACCACCAGTAAGAGACTGCTAACAGTTGATAATTGCTCATTTATTAGCAAGAGCTTCGGTTTCGCACATGTACTTTTTTGCCATTAATAGTGCTGTGTGCCAAAAGCACCCTAGAAATTGGCACATTGCCCCTTGTGGCGAAGGTAAGAACTGCCATTCAATCCATTGAAAATATATAGTCAGTAACCATGTTTCCAGTAAGCCTGTTTGGGCTCCCGAGTGGCGCAGCAGTCCAAGGKACTGCATCTCAGTGCAAGAGGCATCARTACAGTCCCTGGTTCGAATCCAGGCTGTATCACATCCGGCTGTGATTGGGAGTCCCATAGGGCGGCGCACAATTGGCCCAGCGTTGTCCGGATTTGGCCGTCATTGTAAATAAGAATTTGTTCTTAACTGACTTGCCTAGTTAGATAAAATAAAATTCAGAAAGAATACCAACCACAGTTTTTATGCGACCAAAATCATACTATATTCAACAAAATCACGACAACTGTAATGGAAACAGGACATTTCGGTACAATTTTAAAAATGGCGACAAAGTACTTTGTTCGTTCGTCATAGTGGGATCTTTTTGTGTRGGTAAAATTWATTATACGATCAATGGTGGTGACTACGCCTTTAATGCACAAATATTGATATAATAACCATCATATCGAAGTCAATTTGGYGTCACGCAATGATATGGTGTGGTCCTCCCACTACCACTCAGGAAACCATGCAGTTTACTGCAGATGAAATAAATTATGATGAACTTCACAGGGTGGTGAAAGTGCAGTGATGGGCATGATGCTGCTTTCCAATAAACATCGAGGGTCTTATTCTGGTGACACGATGATCGATAATTGACTGTTGTTTGACAAATTCTCGCTCTTATCCATAATCTCATCATGTAGACTAGCCTACCCGCATGTGCCAAGACAAGAGTAGGCACATTTGCTATTTAACACAACAGTTGTTGTGACAAAACTATTGGTAGGGTTGAAAATGCGATGGAAACACACTGAACGTTAAAAAAWATATATCTCAATATTCTGTGCACAAATTGGTTTACATTTGTGAACATTTCTCCTTTGCCAAGAGAATCCATCCACCTGACAGGTGTGTCATATCAAGAAGCTTATTAAACAGATCATTACACAGGTGCGCCTTGTGCTGAGGACAATAATAGGCCACTCTAAAATGTGCAGTTTTGTCACGCAACACAATGCCACAGATYTCTCAAGTTTTGAGGGAGCGTGCAATATGCATGCTGACTGCAGGAAAGTCCATCAGAGCTGTTGCCAGATAATTTAATGTTCATTTCTCTACTATAAGCCTCCTCCAARGTCATTTTAGAGAATTTGCCAGTACTTCCAACCAGCCTCACAATCGCAGACCACGTGTAACCACGCCAGCCCAGGARCTCCACATCKGGCTTCTTCAACTGCGGGATCGTCTGCCATCAGCCAACRGGACAGCTGATGAAACTGTGAAGTATTTCTGTCTGTAATAAAGCCTCTTTGTGGGGAAAAACTAATTCTGATTAGCTTGGCTAGGCTAGGCTCCACATGGCTACGCCTRTGCCCAGTCATGTGAAATCCATAGATTAGGGCCTAATTCATTTATTTCAATTGACTGATTTCCTTATATGAGCCGTAACTCAGTAKAATTGTTGAAAGTGTTGCATGTTGCGTTTATATTTTTTGTTCAGTTTATATTTAATCAATACCTTGGAAGAGTCAACTGGAGATTGAACCGTAAATCATTGTAAAGCATGTGCGGCGCTCAGAGCCTGCTTGGCTACCTGTTTGCTCTCTGTCGCTATTATGTGAGTAAAACCCAGTAAAAATGTGTCCAAGAGCCTCAAAACTCAACATTCTGAGGTTCAGAGCGACTCAAACAACATCCATCTTTATGTATGATCAGTCTCCCTCAGGGGGAAGTCAACAAATAAATACCTTCTTCCTTCCTGTCAAGTGTTTTGTTGTGTTTCTGTGTGATACTGTATATAGGCCTGCTGTAGTATATGTCGGTCGTACTAGCTGTCAGGACTGGACTGATCCGTAGTCTTTTTCAACTTGTTCCTCTCAGGTTTTGGTAACCTAGTGTATTTCAGGCCCCTTCCATAGTATTTGAGGGGTTCATGTTCAGTTTAAAAGAGAAGAATGTTTGTGTTAACTGTACGTTCCTTTGGATAAAAGCATTTGCCAACCGACTATTTATTGTTACAGAACAGGAGAGGAAGCCCCTTTCTCTCATTCTCCCTCCCTCCCTCCCTCCCTCCGTCCCCTTGTTTCCTCTTCCCCTGCTCAGTCAGAGCTGCATTACCCCTGTCCCTCTCTTCGCCTGTCTAAAGCAGGAGTTACTCTTTGGTCCCGGCTCACCATTGATTCTCCCTGGCCTCTCGACGCCATGTTGGCAAAGCAAAACAGGTTTTTACCTTCCGCCCGTATAGGGGCTTGACAGGACTGCTCGTCTGGCACCCAGAGTTTGGACTATTTGGACCAATCAACTCCCTTGGAGGTTATCAGTTCCCATCTGCCCCATTGAACATTTCTCTGCTTTAATCTTCTTCTTTTTTCTCGATAAGTCAAAATACTCATAGCGGCTAATTGAGTCCCGTTAAGCCAACGGTGATCAAACAAACAGGTGCCACTCGCCGTGAACGGTGCGTTCACTTTTTTTTTGGGGGGGGGGTGATTATTCTGCCCCACAACTGAAGGACTGCGTGTGAAATAGTTTCCATAATAGTTTGAACTGGTTCTGAGAGACTCCTGTGTTGTAGTGTGGTCGAAAAAGCTGGCTATCGTTTCTGTTCCCCGTAATGTTTTCCACTACTTTCCTGTGTAGTGCTTCTTTTCTCCTCTGCCAATGTTGCTTGTCCCTCCTCCCCCCTTCGTCTGTCAGGCAAGCGAGTTCCTCTTTGATCCAAGCACACCTCTCAGATTAACAGGCTACCTAACCCGGCATTGAGAGCACAAACACAAAACATTGTGTGGAGGGTCCTGTCTCAATAAAAAATGCACCACCTCTTGCCCTGGCCAATCGCTGAGACAGCTCAACATGGGAAATCTGAATAGGCCTGAAAGAAAGGCACACTCTCACGTCCAGCAACGGAAACCAGAGTCCTTTGAAAACCAACATAATAGTCAATGCGTTTTCTTTGAGAGCTCTGTCATCCTGTCACTGAGCGGGGAGAGTTCCAGCGAGATACCTGACAAGGGGTTTGTGTATGTGTGCATGTGTGAGTGAGAGTTTGTGTCTGGGTGTACGTGCAATGCCCTCTTGTGTGTCCGCGTTTGAGTTTGCGTTTACCTGCATGTGTGTGTTTGTGCGTCTCTGTGTGTGAGAACCTGGGAAAGCAGGCAGTGGGAGAGAGCAGCTTGAGTTACCCGGTAGCCCTAACTGTCAGCCCAGGGGGCCYGGCCGCCCCGGCATGCACTGTCTGCTGCCCCTGTGGGCAACTTGGAGACTCACTGAGACCCACCGCTCCGACAGCCACAATAGGATCCTGTTTCCTGGCCCCCACCTGCCGATACAGGCACAGATAACTTTGTCTCCCTACTTGTATCTTTTATCTCACATCTGGGAGCCTTGCCTGGAAGCAGTGTGGTAACAACACTGGCTCCATTGTCCCTGGCCTTGTCACGACAAGGCTCCGGTTTCGGGCATGTCCGTGAAACACCGAGAGCCCCCGCCGTCTGGGGTGCGAATCATCGCCGGGGGGGGGGGGGCGGGGCGGGCGTGATTGCATAACATGATAGGATGGCAGGACAGGGCTGGGGGGGCGGAGCAGAGGAGAACAGGGCCTCATGGGTAATGTATCATGGGCAAATGGGGATAGGTGTCAGGTTAGGGGCGGAGAGCAGCACAAAGCCAGATGATAGGAAGTCTTATCCGCTGTGTGAACTTTGGCGACCGGGACCAGTTGGCACGTCGCAACATGGTGTGTACCAATGAAATCTGGATGCCAGGTAACTGAGCTTTGCCCATATACCCCAACAATGGGTACCACCATACCCACATGGAAACCCACATGGTGCCTGGGAGATTAGATTTAAGTAAGAGATAAGATGCTTGAAATTCCTGGATTACTGTCAATACTAATATCAGTACTTGGTACTATTCACTGCAAGTAATGTGTAGAGTATCTCACATGATAGCATTCTTTGTCTCTCATGCACTGAATGCCCCTATCAGTAGCATTATACCCAGTACTAACAGAGCAAAACGCCTAAGCATTCACATATTTAACACCAATCAAGTATTGATGGCGCTCCAATTGATAACAATGGCAATTCATCTAAAGGCAATGATCTTAGGTGGAGAGTGCGGGAGAAAAATCTCTGCTCGTGTATGGACCTGCGTGGCAAATTGACAAATGACACAGACACATTCCCACTTAGAGGAAATATCTCCAGTCGTACTGGAGATTGAACCGTAAATCATTGTAAAGCGGGCGAGGCGCTCAGTGCCTGCTTGGCTACCCGTTTGATCTCTGTCGCTACCCGTTTGCTCTCTGTTTCAGACAACGTCTATCTTTATGTATGATGAGTCTCCCTCACGGGGAAGTCGACAAAATACCTTCTTCCTTCCTTTCAGGTGTTTTCATGTGTTTACGTGTGATATATATGCCTGCTGGAGGTATATGTCGGTCGGACTAGGTGTTTGTTGTGATTATGTATCGTCTTCAGGACTGCATAGATATAGGGTCTTTTTTTCAACTTGCTCCTCTCAGATTTTGGCATTCAATGTCTGCCTGGTGTGTGTGTGTTTGAGAGAAATTATTCAAATATGAACTAAGATGGCCTTTATTCAAGAATGCATGTAAAATAGTCAATGTAAAAGACCTCAAGTATCGGTGCGTGGAAAGGTTAGTGGTATGCGTGTTTTGAAATGTAAAGATTTCCCCATATAAAATATAACAACATTTGTCAATATTGTCAGTTGCTACAGTGCATTCGGAAAGTATTCAGACCCTTTTCCTTTTTCCACATTTTGTTATGTTATGTTACAGCCTTATTCTAAAATGGATGAAATAAAACTTTCCTCATCAATCTACACATAATACTCCATAGCGACAAAGCGAAAACAGGTTTTTAGATTGTTTTGCAAAAAAAACTTATTTACATAAGTATTCAGACCCTTTGCTATGAGACTCGAAATTGAGCTCAGGTGCATCCTGTTTCCATTGATCGTCCTTGAAATGTTTCTACAACTTGATTGGAGTCCACCTGTGGTAAATTCAGTTGATTGGACATGATTTGGAAAAGGACACGTCTATATAAGGTCCCACAGTTGACAGTGCATGTCAGCGCAAAAACCAAGCCGTGAGGTCGAAGGAATTGTCCGTAGAGCTCCGAGACAGGATTGTGTGGAGGCACAGATCTGGGGAAGGGTACRAAAACATCTGCAGCACTGAAGGTKCTCAAGAACACAGTGGCCTTCATCATTCTTAAATGGAAGAAGTTTGGAACCATCAAGACTCTTATTAGAGCTGGCCGCCCGGCCAAACTGAGCAGTCGGGACGGAAGGYCCTTGGTCAGGGAGGMGACCAAGAACCCGATGGTCACTCTGACAGAGCTCCAGAGTTCCTCTGTGGAGATGGGAGAACCTTCCAGAAGGACAACCATCTCTGCAGCACTCCACCAAACAGGCCTTTATGGTASAGTGGCCTGACGGAAGCCACTCCTCAGTAAAAGGCACACGACAGCCCGCATGGCGTTTGCCAAAAGGCACCTAAAGGACTCTGACCATGAGAAACAAGATTCTCTGGTCTGATGAAACCAAGATTAAACTCTTTGGCCTGAATGTCAAGCGTCATGTCTGGAGGAAACCTGCCACCATCCCTACGGTGAAGCATGGTGGTGGCAYCATCATGCTGTGGGGATGTTTTTCAGCAGCAGGGACTGGGAGACTAGTCAAGATCGAGGGAAAATGAACGGAGTAAAGTACAGAGAGATCCTTGATGAAACCCTGCTCCAGAGCGCTCAGGACCTCAGACTGGGGCGAAGGTTCACCTTCCAATAGGACAACGACCCTAAACACACAGCCAAGACAACACAGGAATGGGTTTGGGACAAGTCTCTTAATGTCCTTGAGTGGCCCAGCCAGAGCCCGGACTAACATCTCTGGAGAAACCTTAAAATAGCTGTGCAGCGATGCTCCCCATCCAACCTGACAGAGCTTGAGAGGATCTGCAGAGAAGAATGGGAGAAACTCCCCAAATACGAGTATGCCAAGCTTGTAGCGTCATACCCAAGAAGACTCAAGGCTGTAATCGCTGCCAAAGGTGCTTCAACAAAGTACAGAGTAAAGGGTCTGAATACTTATGTAAATGTGATATTTCTGTTTTTATTTTTTAACAAATTTGCAAAAATGTCTAAAAACCTGTTTTTGCTTTGTCATTACGGGGTATTGTGTGTAGATTGATGAGGGGAAAAAATACAATTGAATCCATTTTAGAARAAGGCTGTAACGTAATAGKAAAATGTGGAAAAAGTCAAGTGGTCTGAATACTTTCCAAATGCACTGTATGAGGAAACAAACTTGTGACGTCGTTGCRTTGTTGGAACTGAGGCTTGTAAAAGCAATCGTGAGCGTAGTGCCTGAGCAAATGGACCCGCTGCCCTTACGAGTAGGGGGTTATAAAAGTTTTGACTAATGATGTGATAGCACGGCAACATTGAACCCGGAGAGGCAACTTTGCAAGTTGAGTAGGGAGTCCAGGGAGGAGAGTGAGCTTCTGGGCTGTTAGCGTCACCCAATCCCTCACCACTGGACTGTGCTAGTTCACTAACTCTATTAGCCTGCACTTTGCTAATGGTGTTAAAAAAGACAGAGGGCAGGACGAGGAGAGGGTGGGGGGCATGATACACTTAACTCCAAAGTGGATGGCATCATTATCATTTTGATTTAGCTTTGATGCTTCTTCTCTTCTCCCCCCCTCAGCCCCCTCCCTCCCTGCCCCTTAGCCAGTATGGCACAAGGAGCCCGGAGAAACTTGATAGGGATAAATTAGGAAAACGGACCGTGTTTGTTTCTCGTTTTCTCCTTTTACAGGATTTCGCTGTAAGCGCTGTGTGCGTCCTGATACGTGCGTCGTGTGTGCATACAAGTGAGTGTATCTGCGTACATAGTAATTGTGGGCCTCTCTAGTTTTCTCCTTCTTGAGTTTTTTTWAAATGTTTTCTCCTAAGCCAGGTGTGCTCCGCCCCGCGATCTGTTTCGCCAGCATGATGTCCCCGTCTTACTGCGAGACGACATTGGCGTCCTGCAGATCTCACTACCGACAAAATCTCACTAGCGACAAACCCCCTAGAGGACAGGATGTCAATGTCGTCTTGCATGGAGGCCGTATTTACCTTCTCCGCTCCCTCTATGATAGGTGACTTCATGTGTTTAAACTGCCATAAAATCCCCCACTTTGTCGAACATGAAAGTGAGCGCAAGGGGGGGGGGGGGGGGGGCTAGAATTATGATTAATCAAGACTATTCCGTCAGTCAAATTGTGACGGACTCCAATGAACCAACCGTTTTGGCCCAAACTCAGAACTCAATCCGATAGTCAGAACTAGTTATGTCGATTGCAGTGTAAGGGCCTCCTACTTTAATTTGTTTGCCCTTTCTAGTACATTCCAAAATAGTTGTTGACATTGACAAATTATATCAGCACATGTCTCGGAGATAGCACAATAGAAACATCTTGACGTGAAGTCTGTCAAGTACGCTAGCTAGTATGCAAACTCGGCCCTATCCAAGGCTGAATGATGTCAAAAATCTGCTTTGTTGTCCTTCTTTTTCCTTTTTTTTTTTTAATAGCTTAAAGCCTCATAAATCATGTCCTTGCTGAATGCAGCGGAGTCCTTCCCTGAGACTCACACCAACTGTGATACTTCATCTTGACTTAAGCCTTTGACAGGTACCTGATGTCTTGTCCTAAACAAATAACTCCATGTTAGCTCGATTTACTTTTTCCTTTGCCCCGTTAATCCGCACGTCTGCGTTGAAGATGTATACGAAGCCCTGCACTTGGTTCATGTACAATAGAATTTCCTCTGTCGAAAAAAGTAAAGCAGTGTTCTGGGCAGTTTGTGTCGTTTTTTGGCGTTGTGTGGTTCTCATGCTGTAGCTGCAGTCATCGACTCTTCTGATTCGTTGGTACAGTGACAGAGGTCCAGTTACTCCTGAGGTCAAGGGTTATAGAAACCCCCCGTCCCTAAACTCACCAACTCAGGAATATCCAATAACTCTGGCGGCTTGTAAAAGGTCCCGCTACTTTATCCCTGTTGTCATCGTAAATAGATAACAGATTGGGATCCATAAATCGTGTAACTACAAAGGAAGGTGCAAACATAGGAYCAGGTGCTATGCAGAAGAACCCAGCAGCTATACTGTACATCTGCAGGTAGTAAATGCTGGGCTTAGGCCCGCAGTAAGTGCCAGATTTGACGACGCAAACTTAAGATATAGTAGCGTAATACACTTCTTTTTGGGGGGGGTTTTTAGAAGTTCTTTTGCGATGCCTGACAAGAAGTCCCGGACTGAATCTGTGGATATCTTTTTTTTCCTGTGTATTCAATCAATAGAAGTAAAAGGAGTCATGCTTTGGAACAGGATTTGCTATGCTTCGAATGAATTTCACAGGTATATCTACCGTCAAAATATTTCTGTTGTGCTTTAAGGAAATTCTGTCCCTGCGGCTTCCGTCTGGTCTTACTGGTGGAGGAATGCAAAAACACAGGAACGCACACACTCTTTACGAGCTGTGTTCTAAAAAAACGAACTCTTGCACGCATAACAAGCCATTCCGCCATCACAAACACTGTTATAAACACCACTAGAGCCATTGTCTCTGCTATGCAGAGGTAAACTCATTGACCACTGCAGCAGTGGGGTGAGCTATTTTCCAAACAGCCCACAACAGAAGAACCGGTGGACAGAGCGAGTGTCCGTGGTGAATTAGTGGGAGTGTAATTTATCATGCCTCTGCCAATACCTATCCCCTTTGATCTGCGCCCCATCTGCGAGGGATGCGCCTGGCGTTTGGGAAGAGCGCTCACTTTCTCTTCCAATTATTCCCAAGCGGAGGGGGGTTGATGGAACTCTGTGGGCTAAAGAAGAGTGGTCCCCCACAGTCTTGAAAGGCATGGATTGCATTTGCCATTTAAATGCTACTTAGCCTTAAATCACCTGTGTTTGGCCCGAGGTGATATACTGGCAGGCGAGGGGGATGCTGCAGTGTGTGTGTGTGTGTGTGTGTGTGTGTGTGTGTGTGTGTCAGCCGCCTCCCTCCCAAGGTGTGTGTGTGCTCAAGCATCCCCAATTAGTCTTCAACCGCCCCCCCACCATTCCCCCCACTCCCCACTCCTCCCCCCCCCCTCTTGTGCAGACCACTCCTGGGTTTTCGATTGCACAAACTGTCACAGATGTGCTCTAGTTTTTTTGTTGTTGTGTTCAGCGTTGTTGTTGCTGCCTCTGCTGTGTGCTGTTGCTGTGTGCTGTTGCGAGCGGGATGGTGGAGGGATGTAGGGGGGGGTTTGGGGAAAAGATAAATAGTTTCCCATCAGATGAAGTGTAATTATTCCTCCCTTGTCTGGAGGAGTGTGAAATAGAAAAGAGGGAGCCTAGTTTCTCTCAGCAGATGCCAGCAGGTATGCAGAAGGAGTGTCTTCACCGTCTCATTTACTAGCTAAGACTCATTGCTTCCACAATTATCACCGCGGTCGAGGTGGGAGCTCGCTGTGCGGGCAGCACAGGGGAGAGAGAGAAGGGAAATTGAAGGAGGACGAGTACTAAGAAACCTCCCTTGGTGGCAATGTGTTTTATTTCTTTTTTTAATCAAGAAAACGAGGTGTTTTTTGCATTCTTCCACTTCAGAGCAGTAAAAGCCTTCACTTGAAGTTGATGCCCGTAATGCAGGTTGAAGAATGCCATAACAGGTGTCATTACAAGTGTAATAACACGTCGTGACGACTAAAACAACCGTCGCGTAAAGCAACTGTCGCCACACTGTTATGAGGCGCACAGCTGAAAACGGTAACATGTGGCGTTGGCGTCAGCCATGTTGTCGTGAGCTGTCATAGCTGTCGTCATGTGATTTGATTGGTGTAATTTCGTGGAAACTTTAGGGATGCGTCCCACTTACCTAAAGTGGCTTCGGGGTAATCTTCTGCTCCATGAGCCTTATTGATTATTTTACGATAGCGGTGGTGCTTCAACTGGGCCGGTGATTGAACGTTCTACTGCTTGAGCCCCGGCACCTCTCAGAGACGATTAGTTCTAAAACATGATGACTACCGGGACCTAAAAAGAATGGGCACCCACCCCTGCACCTATTTCAGTCCACTTCAAGCACCGGTTAGCATTACTATAGCTCTTTGACCATTATGCCTTAGCATAATAGCCTAGCCAGTATTTTTGGAGCCTCTCAATTGTCTGTAAATTGGAGTCACAACCTATTCTCCATCATCATAGATTCCTCAAGTGCCTCATTGTAAATTCCCTTTCATGTTATTATTATTCACACTTTGACAGTCGGCTTTTACAGTAGATTTTTACAGTAGACTTTTACAGTGGACTTTTGCAGTATCGCAGCTCTGCACTGGTTCTCCGCTGAAAACGAGGTGTCACAGTGTGAGTCGGCGCTCTTTTGGAACAGACAAAGACATGGAAATGCAATTAGCTTACGAGGCAGAGGGGGAGGCGCTGAGAATAGCACTCCCTCCTCTCCTCTCCCAGGCCTTACGCAGCAGAGCATCATGGGGGAAAGAGAGAAAAAAAGAGCACCATGTTAAGAGTGGATTCAAACACCGGCTCATGGTTAATTCAAGCCATGCTGAAGGTAGAGCATGGTGCAGATAATTATAGCCCACACACAGAGGCACACACACACACACACACACATATGCAAGCGTACACACACACACACCTCGATGCTTGTCCAGCTAAAATCTAACATCACAGAGAAAGAGAGCGAGAGAAAGAGATAGAGAGAAATAAAGGTACTTTAAACAGAGACCTCGATCTCTTTCATCTCCCACTGCACACACACATCGTGTCTGCCCGAGGGGTCCTCACCTCCCCAAAAATCTTCTCCCTCTTATGTTTGTTTTTGTTTTGCCGCGGCGCTTTTTCCTCTGCGTTGGCCGAAAATCAACTGGAGGTTAAGTTTGTGTAAACGCCTCGATAGGAAAATTGCTGTACGCCGAGTTGAAATAACAGCAGAAATTACAGAGAGATGAAGGGAGAGGGAGGGAGAGGGAGAGAGAGTAGAGAGCGGAGGGCTGTCTGTGCGTCTGCCTGACACAAAGAACAATAAACACGTTCCACATGGCGAGAGGTGGGCTCCAGATGCAGGCCGGACCGGAGGACTAAAACGCGGAAATGGCTTCCAGACAGGCCTCAGTGAGAACACAAAGGACCATTCTCAACCACCGCCTAGCGCAGCACCCACTCCTCTCCTGTCTCTCCWGTCTCTCTCCCTACCCACCACCCCCCCCCAGCATCAACCGTCCAGCTCATTCAATTGTAAACACAGGGAAACTTCAGTTACATGACTTGTCCCGCGGAAACTCTCCACCAAAATCGCTGATTCTAACGTGCTTGCGTTGGACTCGCGCCAGAAAACAAGTGAGGATACTATAAAGCTAGATCCTAGATTGGAAGTTGCTGTGGCCAGGCCAGCTAGGCCTTAGACCAAGACTCCAAAGTAATCAGATTACGTGCAGATGAAAAATGGGTTTGAAGTGTTTGTAGTTTTGTATTTATTATGGATCCCCATTAGCMGTTGCCAAGGCAGCAGCTACTCTTCCTGGGGTCCAGGAAGAATGTCAAGTTATTAAGTCCATTTGTTTGTATTAAGTCAACTTGCCCTGGTCATCGTTAATTGCAGAGTAAATTCCCCTGTTTGCTTTGGGTGTGTGTCAATAATGAAATGGCGGCCGTCTAGGATACCAGTCCTGGCAACCCCCAGACTACGTGTCCCGATAGCCAAAATCTACGCAATGTAAACTAACAGGGTCTGGGTTTTTCTGTTGATCCTTGAATTCCAYGACAAATGCTACAAACGAATCAACGCTAGGGCTCAATTCATAAGCAAGCGTCAGGCTTAAGATTCCATACATATTGGTGCAGGCATTAAAGAGGCATGAAATGTGGCTCTAGGCGGGTACTCTGGGCTGAAACTGAAGAGTAATGTCCCCGCTACACACACACACACACACACACACACACACACAGCTGGAGTTTTCTGTCGGCGGGTCGAGCAGGTGGCACGGAGAACACGTTTTTTCTTTTAGCCGGGTGAGGTGAACTGGCCTGCAGAGAGAAAGAGAGAGAGAGGGAAAGGAATACTGYAAGSGGAAAGATCTGTTCTGTACTGTASCCTCTCTCTCTCTTTCTCTCTCATTCTCTCCACTCCCTTCACCTCATTGGTCCAGTTGACCAGGCAGGTCTGATATGATTGGTCACATCTTCCATGTGTGATGCTGCTGTAAGCTTGAAAGAATTTGGTCACAAAGTTGTCATAACATGTTCAGCTTTAAAGTCAGCAGCTTACAGTATCTTCTAAGATGGTTTGAAATTCACAATTGCAATTTTTTTTATGTCGTCTGTGTCTTTAATCCCTTTCAAGCATGAACTGTAATCGCTAAACAATGAAAGTATGGCGCCCCAATTTGCATACCAGTGAAAGTTTKTTTTTAACTACATTTGATTGAAGTATAGACAACAGCATCCTCTTTTTGCACCCCGTGAAGACTTAGGAAGTACGACTTAGCGTTCCAAATGACCCATTCTGTCCCGTCAGATGTGCTCAGTTGGTTTTGACATCTTCCCTTTGCTGATGGCTTCTTCCTGCATGCAGGGCTTCAAAAGCAGACAACGTTATGGACAAACATTTAGCCCATGAAGTCATAAAGTGGGGCCGAGTTAAACCACATTGCCGGGGCCTTGCCAAGCCTGACAAGACAGTAAATCAGAGAAGAAGTGGTCTTRAAAAAAAACAGTCAGAAACTCCGACCGGTTTCAAAGTTCGGCCCTCCTAAATCACCCAGCTATAAACACTTTATAATGCACTTATAAACATCGGGCCTGATTAATTAAGCTCCCGCAGGGGGTTGTGGGTGGACAGACAGATTGTGAAGACTATGAAACTCTCTGGGAGCTTTCAAAGTCCAGGAACTTTCAAAGTKCCCTCTGTTTTTTTTCGGAGTTTGAAAGCTAAATTGATCAATCACCACCATGTGTTTCTGGTCTCCGAGGAATGGTCCGGGCGGTTTACAAAATGTCCGCCATGCATGTGGCTTGCTTGCCCACGTTGGATTTGAGGGTAGTGAGAATGTGGCAAGAATGCTTTTGGTGTGTGGAAGGGTGGAAGGGAAGAGGCTGTGCCAGGCGCTAGCGCATGTTTAGAGGCTGTCATAGCCAACCATCAGGGAGGAATCTGTCCCCCCAGACCCCCCCCCCAGACCCACCAATCACCACATGTAGGTGACAGTTGGAGAGGGGCGGGCCAAGACTGCCATGATTGATTGCAAGACCACAAATAGCTTGCATGCATTAGCTCTCCCTTACATCCATACAAAAAAACACACACACACACACACACACACACACACACACACACAAACACACACACCCCTGGCTGCCTTGCTATTGATATTTGGATCTGTCCTGATGTTCTTCCCTTAACGAGGTCATTTCCAACAACACGTCACGGAGCTCAATCAAAGACTGAGCACTGCAGCATCGCTACATCAAACCCTTCCCTCAATTTGCCTCCARTGGCCCTTAATGARGGGCAATGCTGCTGGAACGACGGGAAGTGAGGGAGAGGAAGAGAAGGGAGAAGGCAGGGGGGTGGTATTGATCTATCGAGACATAATGCACTATTTGGATCCTGAAAGCGAGATGGCGATGGCCGCATGCACTCAGGGAAAATAGAAAGAAAATATGCAGAGACGATAGGCGGTATCCATTTAAGACCCCCCCCCTCCCCAATACATGTTTTATGGAAAGAGAATTACATCTAATAGACCACAGGTTTACATCCGCAGCGTGGCCTTAGGAGGATTATTACATTCCCTGCGTAGTTACCGCGTAGTTACACGTGAGGATACCGCCGCCTGATTGGCCGAGGGGAGTAACACAGAAGTGCAACCCGTGCACTTTTCGATATCCCCCTAAAAAAAAGGTAATGCAGTGAGATGAAGGAAGAGAAGTAGTAGGTGGAGCGCCCCGCCCTGTCCCCCTGTTTCCTCGGCCGCTCCCCTGTCCCCCTGTTTCCTCGGCCGCTCCCCTGTTTCCTCGGCCGCTCCTGTCCCCTGTTTCCTCGGGTCCCCTGTCCCCCTGTTTCCTCGCCGCTCCCCTGTCCCCCTGTTCCTCGCCGCTCCCCTGTTTCCTCGGCTGCTCCCCGGTCCCCCTGTTTTCCTCGGCCGCTCCCTGTCCCCCTGTTTCCTCGCCGCCCCCTGTTTCTCGGCTGCTCCCCTGCGCCCTGTTTCCTCGGCCGCTCCCTGTCCCCCTGTTCCTCGCGCCGCTCCCTGTCCCCTGTTTCCTCGGCCGCTTCCCCTGTCCCCTGTTTCCATCAAGGCCGCCTCCCCTTGTCCCCCTGTTCCTCGCCGCTCACACACACACACTAACATAAGCTCTGGCAGTCCATAATAGAAGATGGACCCCGTCAGACTGGATGAAGGCGTATGTCTCTCAATGCTCTCACCGCTCGGAGATCACATCAGATGTGAGGCTGCGCCGACTTAATTCTTATTTAGATTCACTATTTTTCTGTGGCAGACGGGGAGGGGGGGGGAGTAGGAGAGGGAAAGATGGGTGAATAGAGGAGTCAAGAAGTTAGGAATGAGGAGAGGAGAGGCTGTTGTGGAGAAGTGGGAGGGTGACGTGTTTCACAAAATGCATGCCTGTTCATCGGGGGTGTTGATATGATGACCGAGAAACAAAGTGGCATGCAGGAAGAGAGGCCAGGCAAGCTCACACAGAGAGAAGGGAAGGGGGTTGATCTCTGGTCTGGTGCGATAAGCGGCGGGGGGGGGCAGCAGAGGCGGGGGTAGTGGGGGGGGTGACTGGAGAAGATCCGTACACTGCAGCTAGATGTGGACCCGGCCCTTCTGACACTTATTCCAACCCCCCAGATTAGCTGTCATCTGATGCCAGGTCTGCCTGAACCACCACTCCCCCTTCATAACCTCGCACCCCCATCCTGGCTCCTCTGCCCCTTGCTTTTCTACGCTGAGCCAATGAGCTACAGTCTATCTGGCGGGCTTCCACCAACATGGCTGGTGTTTGTGCAATGGTTTATCGCAACAAGACGCAAAATGGCCTTCCCACCAGAGCCCTGTGAAGGATTACGGGCCTCTTTGAGGATCTCACTCATGGCGCGACTGATAAGGACAGTCGAGGGAGAAGTGACGCGCCGTCCAAGGGGGACTGTTTGGGGGTGACCTATTCGGGGGTCAGTCTGTGAATTTGGGGTCAGTGTGTCAAACCTCTCATATTGGCTTCAGAGTTATGTGTGGCTAATTACGAAACACAACGGCCCGTAATTATGTAGTGCACACACCAAGACCAGATTTCACACTTAAAGAAACAGTTCCTATGTGTAAACCATCTGTAGAACCATCTCATGGATTGAATTTGTGATTATCTATGATTTGTTCATGGCGATTTAGAAAAGGCATTAGGTTATGGTCTCAGCATTAACTGCGTTAGGTCTAGGGGCAGGTGTGTCAACAGAGGCAGGAGGTATCAAAGCATTTTAGACCTCCTCAGTCAGGAAGCCCGTCAAATCACATTCCCATTATGCTCTTCAGAGTGGAAGAGATCAAATCCAGTTCCACTGGGGGGGGACACGACTTGTCACTTAAGCTGCAGCTGGAAAATGGCCAGGGAAAATCCAAGTGGAGGGTGGATATTTGGAATGGGATTGAGCCAGACAGAGGACTGTGACATGGAGAAAGTGGAGATGGAACCACACAATCATCTTCTGGGCCGTGATTTGAGCCCTTGCGTTTCAGTTAATAGCTATGGCAGGGATGGCTATATAGCCCCCTGTAAACTCGCACACGGCGCCACTCTCTGGAATTTCGCTATTAAAGGGTCAGATCTGTGGCACCGTGCAGGTGCTCAATTTGTATCGAAATTGCCCAGAGCGGCAAACTCATTTAGCCAGAGCTGGGCGAGAGACAGGGCCCTGTGAAAGAGCTTAATGAAGCCGGCCTCACTCTGTAAACCCCTGTCAATCTCCAGACCCTCTTCTCCTCCTGCTCCCGTTCTCCTTCTCTTCCTCGTCCTCCTCGCCTAGCGCCTTCATCCATATAGAATAGTAGCATCATGTTGAGTTATCTTCAGCTGTCTGTATCCGCTGCACAAGTTGTATCCAAACGATGGCCAGTGCTGTTCGTTGTGGAGATGTTTTGGGTTCCAGGTCTATTGTAGATCCAAGTCTGTTTTGAGTTGCTTCGGATAAAAGTTGTCTGCGAAATGCCATTCTATTTCTTATCTGTCGRCGTAATTTCTCCTCAGACACACCATACTTGTCCTGTCTCATCCGCAGGTTTCTCCATGGGGAGTACACCGTGGAGGTGGCCATCAACGACTACCTGGACATCTACTGCCCCCACTACGCGGACCCGCTCCCCCTGGAGCGCATGGAGCGTTACATCCTCTTCATGGTCAACTACGACGGCTACACCACCTGCGACCACCGCATGAAGGGCTTCAAGCGCTGGGAGTGCAACCGGCCACAGAGCCCCAACGGACCGCTCAAGTTCTCCGAGAAGTTCCAGCTCTTCACTCCCTTCTCACTAGGCTTCGAGTTCCGGCCGGGTCACGAGTATTACTATATCTGTAAGTGGAAAAGTTGTCACATGGACGAATGTCACACACACACACACACACACATACACACACACTGCTGCCTTACAGATACATGTTATGTCTCCTATTTGAGGTTTCAGGTAGAAATGATTGCCCGGCACTGACACACCTTCTTTGGCTGATCAAGGACTTGATGATCAGTTGATTAGGAGAGTCTGGTCTGTAAGTGCTTGACTGGAACAAAAATGTGCACCCCTGTGTACTGGTCCTTAGCACCAGGATTATGAAGCACCTTGCTTCTTAGCCGATGGGTCACATGGCCTAGTAACACGGATCTAATTGGCTATTAGCTATTGGCTGCATTCAAGTCAGGACCAGTCAGGCTTCTGGTGAAGGAGTAACTTCAGCCAATAGAAATCTTAATCAGACCCCAATATTGTGACACCCTTTTATTTCACCCCCCCCCCCCACACTGGTTATGTCCCCAAGTAAGTAATGACTTTGGACCCCCCCACTGACTACACAAAACAGACACAGTTGTGACCCATCAAGAATATTCAGCGCTGTCAACCATCGCTCTTTAGTTGATGGATATCAGGGAATGTCATTTGGGTTTGACATGTTCGTTTTTTGGTCGTTTGAAGGATGATTTTATCCAATTGGGTGGGAAGCGGGGGAGGAAGCCACAATAGCGGTAGTTTAATTAATAGGCTTTGCGTTGTGGTGTAATTTTTCTGCCATGGATGGGTGCCAGGGCTAGAAACCATACAGGAACGGGCTGTTCAAACCCACATGTCCTTGTATTTACTAGATAATTGTTAACTGGTATTTATTTGAAGTAATTAAATATAATCGTGAACCAGTTGGTTCCAATTTATGGTCCTTGCGCTAATTGATTGAATGAAAACAAAAGATAGTTATTGAGGCAAAAGCGATGTCATTATGCTGTTACAATGTAAATTCCAGGTAAACAACGAACCGTGAACTAAAGCCATAGCCTGTAACTAAACAGGCGTACTGTTACCAATCACAACATTCAGCGGCCAAACCAGAGGGGAGCCCCGGACAAATCGTTTATCTCTGGCTTTCGGTTGACTTGTCCGTCTGCGTTTTTTTGCCTGACCTGCCATCCTTTTGTGTGGCACCCTGGCGCATCCCATCTCCTTCCACCCTTGATGAAAATGTCAATTTGTCAAATGGCAAGCGAGCTATTAGCTGGGTGCTTAGCTTCACAGGGTGAGATCGGTGCAAGACCAGTTAGCGGTGCCCTCATGCGGAACGCCTCAAATTATGCTGATTGGTCAAATCATATTTAGCCGAGGGAATTTGATGGGGTAATTGTGTCCTTCTGGCTCCGGACCGTGGTCATTACCATTTTTTGGACGTGAGGCGTTGAAAGCCATTAGTGGTGCGGTGGGTTGAAAGCGGCCAGGGTGGCGTGCTCTCCAGACAGGCCTGACACCTTGCCTACCGGACGCTCCACGCCACTTCAATTTCAAGGTCGCGCGCGGCACGCCACTTCCCATTTCCCCTCCATCGGGAGCCGTTACCCCCCCCCCCCCCCCCCTCCGTGGTCATTCCCGGTGCGGTGTGTCCATGAGCATGACAGGACAGGCGTGGGTTTGCCAGGGTGAATCTTGTCCCTGTTTTGCTAATGGCCCTGTGAAAGGTGTCCTTTGGTCTGATGGAAAGGCCCCCTGCTGGGCACAGGCAGGGAAAAGGCTCAGAGCGGCATGCCGGATGCATTAATGAGGCAATTTCTGTTCCTTTTTTGTTTTTTCTCTCCAATCCCCTCTGTCTGTGCCCCCCTGTCTCTCCTTCTCGTTCATCTTTTCCCTTGGTTTTTCCAAAATAGGAAAAACTTTAGAACATAAAAAATATAGTGAGTTTCAGGGGTGGGTGTAACATGAGGACTTTTCATGTTATATTAATAAAACTCATTAACTGGGTTGCTCTGATTCTCTCTGTGTGTGCCCTTGTGTTGCTAGGGGGATGCCACTTAGCCCACAGGAGAAAAGGTGACATGACACCGCCTTGRGATGCTAAATCCTGTGGCGGACCGAACCGCTAGAAAGACAGGCACACGACAGACAGCAATTCTGAGATTCGGCACACAGCACATGACTCATGTGTGATGTGAAGGGAGATGAGGAGAGATCAGGATCATTTTAAAGCACAGTGCTACTCAGCAGCTCATCATTTCTAGCTGTTCACTGCCATCTGTTGTTGGTAAGGCCCAACTTAAATCACAAAGACAAGAAATTCCGCGTTATAAGACTATAATTATTTTTATTTGCCTCTATGATATGATACACCCAAACTGTACAATATGGTATTGTATATGTTTTACTTTATGTATTTAAAATATTTAAAAAATCATGTTTTTAGACAGCTTTTCATGATGACATTTCTAAGAAGTGGGAGTGTGAGTACAGTACTGTAGCCTGCCAGTTGTGACAGTATTATAAATCCATAACTCGCAGGGACCAGTTGTGACAGTATTTCGACAGCACCCCTGTGTGACAAGATCAGGGCCGGGGACCACATATAGGGCGGCTCTATACCTCAACCCAGCCCCCCTGGCCCGTCACTCACTGCAATGTGTATGGATGCCGCCCCTCCAACATATGGTATATATTTCAATGCTTATTATCCTCTGGGTGATGGAAAGGTATTTAGGCTGAGGGAAAAGAGTGGAAGGGGGGCTGGGGGGGTGCTGCAATGTCTAAACATCCCCCCTCCTAACCAGTGGGGCGTCCCTCGACTTATTATACTCTGCGGGATGTTGTCACTCCTGGAATGGAGGAGTGGAGGGAAGACAGAGGACTGGCAACAAAAAGAAAAGTCAGTTCAAAGTTAGCATTCAGTGTCTGACGATTCTTCCCCGTCCTGAGCTGTTTTTAATGTACTCCGCCCCGTAGCTCCTAGCCAGGCCCCGCATTGTGTGGCCCTTTGTCCCCAACAGCAGCCGAGGCTGGGAAGCAGTTTGCCCCGCCATTCAGCACTCCTTTTTTTCTCCCCTCCCTTAGAAAATGATTTGGCTACTACCAATATTGTAGCTGTCATGGCCCCTGGAGTGTTAGGGCAAAGGGGGATGCTTGAGAAGTCGGGTGTGGGTAGTTACCGGGGTAAAAGGGGGCTTAGTTTGGTTATCTGTGAACAAAGGGGCACGTCCATCACCCCTAATGTGACCTCCTTACCCCCAACTCCCAGGCGTGATGGGTTAGTGGTGGCACAGAGCCCTATCAGGCAGTGGTTTTTGAGACTTCTATGCTTCTGCATCTCCACACACACACACACACACACACACAAACACACACACACACACACACACACACACAGAGTTGTGACTGCTCAGTCACTGCCACCACCAATAACAATGCCCCCACCCATGTGCACTCGTGCAAATACCAAATACACACACTCAAACGCAAACCTAAAGAAAACACACACACACCCCACACCCCAACTAGAAACACACACATAGACACACGTTTTAAATGGAAGTCTCAAGTTAGGTTGGGAGAATAATGTTTAGAGAGAGGAATAAGTGACAGATGCCTTTGCATTTATGCACTATATGTGTTTTGTGGATGTGTGCTATGTCAGTGTGTTGTTTGTGTGTTCGTTTTGTGTGTCTTTAGTTGGCTTCATGTTATTCTGTCTAGACTATAATCTATGTGCCGCATTCCGGGCATTTACCCCACCAAATACGGAGCCATTTTAAAAGACCAATTACCAAAAATGCTGTTGCAGGAGAGTGGCCATTTTGGTGCCTGATATTTGTTTTTAATGGCAACAAAATCGGTGTTCTTTTTTTTMGGATTCCCGAGAGACAAAATGAAACATAATTTGCCATGGTTAAATTAGAAAAGTACTGCTTTAAATTTTGGTCACAAAAGACTACTCTTTTGACAGAAAAAAAAATGCTTTTTCAAGGTTAATTTAGAATGCAGCARTACGCCCAAAGTCTCTTTCTGCTTCTCTCACTGGTTCTTTCCAGTGATGCTATTAGCATATCAGAGGTTGCATGGAGTTGTTGTTTTCCCTCACTGAGCCATATGTTGTGTGAGTACACTGAGACACTTGGACCGTGGAGTAGTGGAGTTTTGTCCTTTAGCACTCCCATTCACAGTAACAGCCTGCTAAGGGATTAGCGAGCCACGCTAACGTCTCTGCACACACAGCACCTGGTCACTGAGGCCTTCCAAGTTCCAACTCTGGTGGCAATGTCAGAGGGACAGGGTCACACAAGAAGACGGGTCAAAAGCTCCTCAGGTGTGACAAACTTGACCTCTGGCCCCCAAATTCTTCTACCAAGATGGCCGCCGTTTTTCACAGGCTATCATCCACAATTGCACCCTGGCCCTCAGCTGGGTTGCTTTTAAAATAGGGTGGATGCATTTTCTTTTGCGGGGAGACTGAAAGTTGACTGAAATGAGTGCCTGATGGATCACCTCTGTGAAATCTCGGTCCATTGAGGGTGGGACATTTCAGTTATAGCRRTCTAATGGAACATACTTACCTTCTTTCCCAGCCAGTATAATTTGAGCTATTTTCTCTGAGATCTGACAAGAAAAATGCTGCTGAATGTGTTATTCATTAACAAACATATGCTTGTGTGTATTTCTCGTTCTCTCTTTCTTTCTCTTTCTCTCGCTCTCGCTCTCTCGTTCCAGCGTCTCCACACCCTAACCTTGTCGGGAAACCCTGCTTGAAGTTGAAAGTCTATGTCAAGCCCACAAGTGAGTATTRTTTTCTCTATCCAGTCTTCAGGGAATGTCGTGTGAAATTGCTTACACTCAATTTTGGTAACACTAGCCTTCCTTCAGATTCAAAACCTTATTTTTCTAACTTTGCCAATAACTTTGCCATGTTAAGAATGGGTCTAGTCAGCAAAAGAGACAGTAACATATTATATGAGGTTGTAGAGCTCTCCATCACACCAATCGTGCATTAAATTGTTCTATAGTCATCCACAAGTATTAATGTCTACAAATAAATAGAAATGTGTTAACTTATCACACAGATGGTTCAAAGTTTTACCAAACAGGCAAGGCAACTGTTTTAGTTCAGTTTTCATACGACACTCTCCGAGCACTTGGAGAGCACTCAACTATGAAATGTGCACCAGTTCAATCAGCCAAAAAGAGGAGCTCCTCTGACGCGACTTTCGCTTTTGGACGTGCACCTCGCTGTTTACAGTCCCTGGTGACGTTAGTTAATATCCGGCGAGCAGCTAGCTACGGCACGTTGTTTCCATCCGGAATATTAACGAGGCGACCACCCATTTTATAATCCTCCTCCACATTTACTGGATTGTTGACCAGAATGTGGTGTATTTAGTTTTAGGTGTTTCTTTTCAATAAAATCAAATCCAATTTTATTTGTCACATGCGCCGAATACTACAGGTGTAGACCTCACAATGAAATGCTTACTTACAAGTCCTTAACCAACAATGCAGTTTTAAGAAAAATCTTTAAAGTCTTTACTAAATAAACTGAAGTAAACATTAAAAACTAAATTTAAAAAATTAAAGAGCAACAGTAAAATAACAGTAACGAGGCTATATACGGGGGGTACCGGTACAGAGTCAATGTGCGAAGGCACAMGTTAGTCGAGGTAATATGTACATGTAGGTAGAGGTAAAGTGACTATGCATAGATTATAAAAAGAGAGTCACAGCAGTGTAAAAAGTCAGGATGCTCTCGATGGTGCAGCTGTAGAARTTTTTGAGGATCTGAGGACCCATGCCAAATCTTTTCAGTCTCCTGAGGGGGAATAGGCATTGTCGTTCCCTCTTCACGACTATCTTGGTGTGTTTGGACCATGACAGTTCATTGGTGATGTGGACACCAAGGAACTTGAAGCTCTCAACCTACTCACTACAGCCCCATCGATGAGAATGGGGGCGTGCTCGGCCCTCCTCTTCCTGTAGTCCACGATCATATCCTTTGTCTTGATCACGTTGAGGGAAAGGTTGTTATCCTGGCACCACACTGCCAGGTCTCTGACCTCCTCCCTATAGGCTGTCTCACTGTTGTCGGTGATCAGTTCTACCACTGTTGTGTCGTCAGAAAACTTAATGTGTTGAAGTCATGCTTGGCCATGCAGTCATGGGTGAACAGGGAGTATAGGAGGGGACTGAGCACGCACCCCTGATGGGCCCCTGTGTTGAGGATCAGAGTGGCAGATGATGGTCTACTTGAAACATGTTGGTATTACAGACTCGGTCAGGGACAGGTTGAAAATGTCAGTAAAGACACTTGCCAGCTAGTCAGCGCATGCTCGGAGTACATGTCCTGGTAATCTGTCTGGCCCTGCGGCCTTGTGAATGTTGACCTGTTTAAAGGTCTTACTCACATCGGCTACGGAGAGCGTGATCYCACAGTCGTCCYGGAACAGCTGGTGCTTTCATGCATGCTTCAGTGTTGCTTGCCTRGAAGCTCGTCTGGTAGGCCCGTGTCACTGGGCAGCTGGCGGCTACGTTAGGTTATAAAATGTGTAAACTGTCATGCAATTTTTTTCTCAGCAGTCCCACAAATCTCTCATTCTAAGCCCATATTAAKCCAGGAAAGGTAGACAAACAGAACCTAAAGTAGCAGGCGTTAAAGATACATCAGAGCGCGACATTCTGGTCCTGACAGGAGAAAAAAACTGTTGGGGGAGGTTCTCTTCTGCACTCTTCGGCCAATCCAGTAAATGTGGAGGAGGAGTTAAGATGGTGTCGCCTTGTTTACGCTCAAAAGAGGAAGTCGCGTCACAGGCTCTCTTCCATTTCCCCTGAAAACCGGATAAATCCGGTTGTTAGCGACCCCGCTGAGGGTGGTCAGAGCCTAACCTGCAAAGCCCTCTGCTTCTTGATTGATGAGGGTAAATCTTTGTTCCGTCTCTGTCTTTGCTCAGCACACTATCATCCAGACCCCTGTTCAGAACTGCTTTAGGATCCCAGTTTAAGCACTAGGACTAGGACTCGGAAACTACACACACACACACACACACACACCACACACACACACACACACACACACACACACACACACACACACACACACACTGCAGTCAGAGGTACATGCTGCTGCCCTCTGGGCACAGTCTGGTGGAAATAATTCATCTGACAAGGTCAAGATAACAATCCAAACGCTGACATCCGACTAGTCATCATTCACCAAAGCTTGATGCTGTGGCGTCCCATAGGGATCTGTTTTCGGGACAGTTTTACAAGTCACAGCAGCAGCAGGCACCGGAGCTGGTATTAGCCATTTAAAAATGGGGTTTAAAGTCGACTTAACCTCAGACCAGCTTCATGTGCGAGGTGACGTTCTCCGCTGCTCGTTTAAACGCCAACTTCATGTAGTAGAGCTCCGCAGGTTGCACTGTAGCGTTATARACATCAAATGTTCCTATGTTGCAAAACCCTACGGGTCATTATGGAGGAATTACGAAGCACCCACAAGGTACAGTATTTTTCCGGGCTCATACACTGTTGTAGACCTATGCCTTTCCATAAGCATTGTTGTGGAGATTTGAATGGAGAGGTTTTTTCCCCCCAACTGTTTGTTTATCAAGATGCTTTTAAAAGGCATCAGAGACAGAGACATGGCCAGTTAGAACCCAAAGAAAGAGCGGTCCGCGAGCAGACGTWCGTTCTTTCGACTCACAGAAGGCGTTCATTCGTTTCAAGCTGTTTGTACAAAGCCTATGGAGAATGAAAGGTATTAAACTCCCTTCACAGCTCAGACTACTGTGTCAATATTTGGAACGGTGTTATTTGCAGTAATATCCCTGAGCTCTAGTTTGGMGATTTTCATTTGGAGTTTAACCCGACTGGTTGTGCTATTCCATTATCTCTGTATAATTGTGAATACACATGTTAGAGATGATCAATTTCACAGGGCAGTTAAAACAATTARATGTAAATTGAAAGTCATACAGTTAGTCTATTACAGAGTGTTTCAATTGTCAGTTTCCTCTGGTGCTATGGCATATTAGCATGACAGCATTTTTGCCTACTTTTTCCTCCCTGTGCAGTATAGTATAATTAAGATATATTGTTTGAACATGGAATTAAATTGTATATGGTAAGTAAAAGTCATAGTTAATATTAATGCTATAGGCAAAATCCAGTTACCTCAACATTTATAATAGTACACTTTTCAAAAACGACAAAGAATACTGTAGTTTATAACCAAACAATGGCTGATGATCGATTGCTATTTTGCTTTGTTTTTACCGGCGTGTTTCACAGTCAAATTAACTGATTTATATCTCGTAGTCGTTTTTGAAATGACTGTTCAATCACCCGTCAGGTCACAGCCGTTAGACATCAACAAATGTCCACGTAACCCTCGACAGTTAGCAATCCCACAAGTCCATTTACAGTATATTCTCCACGGGCGTAACCAGAAATTAATTGGTGGTTGGGCCTGCATAAATTTGGACGGGCCAATGATTGGATGGGCCTGGCAGGGCCTGGCTCCCCAGTGGGGGGCCTTTGTCCACCCAGGCCCACCCATATCTATGCCCCTGATCTACACTAACAGTATCCCTGAAAGCCATTTGATGCTATGACTGAGGATTGCTCACGCAAGCTCCGGCTCTTTCTTAAAACAAAAGCTTGTACCACTCTCGCTATTTGAATATCTAGAGGAGAAACGCATTTATTTGATACTATGGTTAAATCAGGATTTACGGGTGGATTTGGGTGTGGATTCGCTCGGAAGTTGGGAATTGCATTTCCATAGGCCCGAACGGATCCTGTGTGGATTGGAGATTGTGAAATATATATGTGCATATTTACAATTGCAGTATGGCGGAGAATGCGGGGACCTGTCTGTTTAAGGCCTTTATTATCCAAAACAACCTGGCCTAGCCTCACGCCAGCCTCGGCCCAAACCATTACCATAATTCCTCTCCCTAAGTCTGGTATGTGGCTGTTTATTTTCCATCTGCTCTGAGAGGGTAAAATCCCTAATCTTGTTTGGGAGACGGGGGTTAACCTTGGTTTTTCCCAGAAACKCCCCTTTTTAATGTATTTTGGCGGAATGGAAACAGCCTACTCTTTAATATTTAGTCAGGGAATCCAAAATCAGAAAGCTATTAAAGTCATGTTAAATAGACCTGCTCAAGGGAGAGAGAGACAAGGTGTTGTAGCTCACGTTTAATACYCCTGTACGTAGTACATTTGAGGACACCGTCAGCCTCACGCCTCAACTCTCCTTGAGTCAACCCTCCATTGTCAAGCCTCGACCTCAGATGTCCTAAAATGTGCACCATATGCCAAAGCAGTGTTTAGGCCCCACGCGTTGTTTGATTGGCTGTATCTCCGTCAGTGTGACTCGTGTCTTCAAGACGAGTCTCCCGARGGAGACCTGTCAACAACATGTAGAGCGTCTCACTCTGCTCCTGCATGCCAACTGTGGAGATGACAGTCAACGTGAGAGGTGTAAACAACATTACAGTTGTATGTATGACTATTGACAGAGCATATCTGGGTCACAGGGAAGAAAATAACCAAAAGGCATCAATGTATGCTTTTCCCAGCGATTTGACACAGCCCAGAGACAGCCAGATTGAAACTGCACAAGGATTTAACTGTATTAGAATGGAACCTGTTTGAATCATAACCTCTCCCCCCCCCCCCTTTTTTTTCTCTTTCTCTATCAGATGACTCGGTGTATGAGTCCCCGGAGCCCTTCCTGACAGACGACAGCACCGGTGGCTGTTGCATGGCCGCCCCTTGCCTCTCCCTTATGCTAGCAATGCTGCTCACGCTACTCCTTTCCTGCTCATAGCATCCTGGGCCCGCAGGCCGTACCCCCATTAAACAGCCCCCCACCAGAATCCCTCCACCCCCAGCCCCGATCGACTTCCCCTCAAATCTGCCGCCTCTGACCCCCTATAAAAGGGAGAAAGGGACACGACTCCTCCCCATCTCCCGTCCTCTCCTTCTACCATACCGGTCCACTCTCCTCCACCCCTCGACAGGCACGACCTGGACACCGTAAACTCATACTGCCCCTCCCCCYCCCACCCAGAACCCTCCTCCCTCCAACTCCTCAGCGGAACCCCTGCTTCATGACCACTGGCCTCTGACCCTCAGCACACAGCTCAAGTCCAGTGGGCGATTAAAGGGAGTATTCCTGGGACCAGGAAGGAGTCCCTTAAAGACCTTACAAAAACCGCCTCCCTGCTACCGAGGAGCGCTGGGATGTGCAGGAAGTGGAGGGGGTGGGTTTGAAACGAACTAAGAGGAGGACGAACTCCTCTCCCACCCGTCTTGATTGCCGGTGGATCGACAGTGACCGTTGTCGTCGACAGCGACGTCCTCTCCACTTAAGGACCCTCTCGTGTTCATCTTCYGACTGTTTGCGTTTCTCTATGAGTCTTTGTGCTTTGATAGTGCCCAATAGTGTCCCACCTGTACATGTTCATTCTGTTACAGTGTATTATATCGTTGTATCTTTCTTTGTCACGTCGACTCCTGCAGTGATGGATCATCGCTGAACCGTCTTTCTCTCTCTCTATCGCTCTTCTTTTCTCTCTTCTCGTGTGTCTCTGACCAGTCTCTAATATCCTGGCAATTTCTAGCAGTAGCAATCCAGAGTAGATAAGGACCTTTTCTGTAAATCTGCCAAAGACACTTGTTGAAATTTTATACGGGGGGGGTGACAGGGGTGTGGGACGGTGGCGTTGTGGCTATCCAACGAGGTCGTAAGCAGCCATAGASCTCTGTGTAGACCCTCTGAATCATGCCATGGGGGTCCTATCATGGACAGTAGGTTGACGTTTGTCATGAGTCTTGTCCTGGTGGCAGAACTGAGCGATTTCCCCTTAGATAGGCCAGCTGCAAAGTCTAAATTGGCTATATTGTACAAATTCATGAAAACTAAAATGCAGTTTAAAGTTAGGGATTAGTGTTAGCAGTGTGGGTAAGGTTAGAGTTAGGTTTAAAATCCGATTTTATGACTTTGTGGCTGTGCCAGCTAGTGTCCACTCTGCAGAGCTGCCTCAAGAACAAGATTCATGCCGAAAAGCGCTAACCTGCTTACGGACAGGGCCTTACGGACAGGGCAGTGTAGATTTTTTTTAAAGAATGTTCCTTAAGAAAACAAACAAATGAACCGTATCAAGAATTGCCTTTTTTCCACTGGTGCTGAATTCAAAACGAGTCTCCGTCTCAAGCTGCGGTGCTGAGTAGAAGGGGGACATCCTGTAGTGGTGAAGTGTTTTGTGAATTTCAGGTTTTGCTTTTCGTTTCCCCATCCTTCCCTCCTCTCATTCTCCCACGTGTTCTTCTCTAGCATTCTCTCTAGCCCCCTTCTCTCTGTCTCTCTCATGCTCTGAATGTSAGTTTTCACCGCGTGACGTTTTTTTTGCCGTGTGACACATGCCCATTGCTATGTCAGGTCCCCTTGTCTCAGTCCCAGTACTACGGCTGTGGGCCGCTGGGACTTTKCGGAGATTGAGATAATGGACAATGTGAACTCCCCATGCACTGTGCAACCTAAGGGACCCGGGCCTCCATGGACAGCAATGGGGAGATGGATGGCCCCCAAAATACTAGGAGGTTGGAGTCTCAGTAGCACTTTCACTCACAAAATGGACTCTTCTGTTTCGCGAAGAAGAAAGAAAGAAGAAAGAAAAAGATGGGGACCGATGTGTATGTATGAGGATCATGTTGTGGCTTTGTGATAGAACYCTCCTCTCCACGATCATGACGTTACACAGAGAGCTGGCCTACAACATCCGCAGGAACTCAGAAATAAACCACATTTTAAAAAAAGTTCGCTAAATACAACTTTTATATTTTACTTTATTCCATGTTATTTTTTACTTTACTTTTCAAAAAAGCAGCAGAAATTATTCATATGTGATATGAAATTATAATGTAGACCCTTGAATTACTAGATCGATGATGGGACAGTCTCTGCAGTCAAACACGTCTAGAGAAGTCAGCCGTTTGCTATTGTTGTTGTTGTTTTCCTGCTTGTATCACTATGCATTCTGGTACTTGTAGTCCTGTAATCATTATTTTTAAAGGTGAAGAACATGGTGTGGTTATCAGATCAATTCCTTTTTAGTTGGTTTAAATGTGGATGAAACCTAATTGATTTCATATGAAATGTTCTTGTTTTGGCATAGGAAAGCTATGGGGGAAAATGGAAAAAACACAAATAAAGCTTTTTTGTCTGTAGCGGAAATAGCTCTGGTTTACAGTGTGACATGTCTATACTGTAGGCTACAGAGTGAATACATCATCAAAGTATTCATAACTGCTGTTTCAATCAAACATGAGCTCTCAGCCACTGTTTCGAGTGTCTTTACCTAAAGTAAATTGCAGTCTAATGTTYATAAGCTGTTTTGTAGTTTAAAAGAATGTCTGCATATATTCTTTGAAAAGATTTCTTGTTTTTTGTACATTTTGTTAATGGATGCTTGTCAAAAAAAAKCATTAAAACAGTTCATGCATTCAAGAAATTGAACTTGTTAGAGAGCTGGGGTGGTTTAACATGGCCAAATCTAAGGATCGTCCCTCAAGATTTTCCAAAAGGTAATCAATTTGATGGATTTGCCACTTCTGACAATTCTCTTCCCTGTGATGCATGCCTAGCATAAAACCTATTTTAATCAAAGAACAGACTTTCAGACCTGTGCTGATTGACTTCTAGTGAGTGTTCAGAGGGAAGATCATTTCAGAAATGTATCAATCAGTGTTTGATAATTTCACAACAAATAAAGCTTCCACTAAAAGTGGCCTCTTTGATTTTGGCTTTAAAACCGCGAGCTTATCGCTCGATTCTGTCCGTGTCGCTACATCACCACTTCCCAAAGAGCTGCTCTGACTGGTGTCAGATTGACTCATCTCGCTTAAAAAAAAAGCTACAGAGAACTTTTCTATATCTCATGAAATCAGATGTCCCAGAGGATTTCGCAAAAGGCCTAGGGGGGATTAGAGAATGCTCAATACTTGATACCAGTTCCCTCAAATGATACAAGTTTCTACAGTTTTGATACAGGTTCCCTCAAATTATAACAACTATTGTGTGCTATAATATAATACAAGAAAATWGTAAATGAAATTCGAGCAGAGACACAATACTTAATTATGCCTAAAACCTAAAATACCCAGCACTGGTCCCTCCCTCCATGTTGATCTGAACCATTTCTGTTCTTTCAGAAGAGATGGGGGGGGGAGGGGGGGTTGGAATGGTGGTTGTTAGAAAAGATGTGGAGTCGTGTTCAGGAAATGGGGTTTGATAGCAGTGAATGCTGCAGGTACCTCATGCTGAGGCAAAAACGGGTAACCTGGGAGACTGATAAAGAGGAGATGGGATAATTGAGGGTGCATTGGGATGGGTTTCTCTCTACCATTTCTCTTGTTTTCTATTTTCCCCCACACCATCCCCTGTTGGAGATTCAGCTGGGTGTCTCTCGCTGCTATTTGTTTGCTGAAGCATACTGTGCTTTGTACTTTCAATACATCGCAGCAGTCATATCTGCATTGACCATCTCCAACGGAGATGGCATTACCCCTTATGCAGCACATCTGACCACCTGTAGACGTTGTGAATACATCTCATCTGGCTTCGGTGAGAATATGATTTCCTATAATGACCGTTACATGAGGCCTAGATTTTTCCTCTCCCCGAGACACGCACGTCTATGACTCACGCAAATGTTTGAGTTACGAACACAAAGTTCAAGTTTGGATTCAGCCCATGGGCCTGTAGCTTTCAGATGGAACTCCTGTAATCACAACTGTAATCACAGTTGGACGATGTTAACCCAGTTTTTAAGGCTAATGGAGCAATCTCAATGGCCCTCTGCTGTCTCTGGTTATTGCAGTAATGGTAATGGGCTAGCACAACTGTGGATTTTTTTGATTTCACGGGCCTCTCATCTGTTCTCCATTATAGATATCCTTCTCATGTTTTCAGTCTGCGCATCTAGCACAGGTACAGTACATTGCTAACATTACTAATGTCTATTTATGACTTACTAATCTGGTTTATTCGTGACTTCCTTAACCATGAGAAGGATATGAATTGGCAAACCCTGGAGAAGTGTAAAGAAAAGACCAAAGATACCCCCCTTGGCCAATTACCAGATAAATAGCGTCGCCACTCTTTAGCAACAGGTCTGAAGTTACATGGGGAACTCTTAATAGAAAAACAGACTGATTAGTTATCCTCTGCTCCTGGACTCTCTTCTCTCTCTGGTCCTCTATTGATCCTCATCTTTGTTTTCT